>NW_015172567.1:13018-38911 GCF_001447785.1 Gekko japonicus
TTAGCTTTTTCCATTTGGAGCTGTAACAAGCGATTTTCTTGAAGGTTTTGTCTTATTTCAACTTCTCCCACTCTTTTCTTCATCTTTTTATTACCGGTGTCCATCTCTACTATTTTTTCTGTTACTTGTTCCACTTTCTTGTCTGTTTCTGCCAACTGACGCTGCTGTAAAGTGAAGTTTTGATTCAACGAGGTCAGCTGCTGGTTAATACCATCGAGTTGCTCTACCACCGGCTTTAGCATATCCGCTAGCGCTTCATGATGTGAGTTCCCTCCTCTGGCCTCGGGCTCTGACTAACCGGTTTCGGTTTTAACTTTCCTTGTGTCGCCGCCATTTTTCCAATTTGTTTACAAATTCAAACCATTATGCAAAGGCTCGAAGGGCTCATTGTTTCGCTGCAGACAGATAAGTCTCTCAAAACAAATCGCTGTTTGCTTCCCCCCTCTCCCCCTTCGCTTCGCTTGACTCTTTATGCGCATAGGAGGCGTCCCTCCCTGCTCTCCGCTTTCCCACGGGGGGGGGTTTGCTTATCAATCAGTCCGCTCAGACAGATCTCACGTTCATTGTCGGTCTTCAATCAGACCTCGCTCCCAATCATCGTTATTCTGCTCGATCTTTCGCGCTTGCCCCAGTCGAACTAGCTTGTGCCCGAAGGCCACTCAGCGACCGGACCGTCAGGGCAGAGGGAAGCCTCTATTCTTCGGCAAATAGCCATCGAAGAGGCTAACCCTCAAAAGCCCTCTGGCTTGGAGCCCTTCCCGAGAGCTCAGTGGAGGTGCCACTTGAGGTGGCACCCCTCCATGTTGCTGGTGTGCTAATTGCTCCTCCGCTGGTCGGAAAGAGCAACTGCCATCGCTAGTCCACTTCCGGTCTTCCCCCAAATCTCCAGGTATTTCTTAACCAAGAGCTGGCAGCCCTAAGAAGAGGGGTCAAATCCAGGAAAATCTTTCCCATTTGTATGTAGATTTTTTCCCCTGATTGCTCAATCCGGACCTTCGAGTAACTTGTTAAAAGGATGGGGGGGGGAGTATTTTTTTCCATTTGACAGGAAGGAGTTCTCAGTATTTCCTAAAAGTAGTTCTTGAATGTCTTTGTTTACAGCGGTTCATGCTGAATTACCCCAGACCCAAGGCCCTAATATATATATACCTCCTCTTTTCTTGGAAACCTTATCATCCCAAAATACAAAAAATAAATCCGGCTCCCAGGGAGGAGTTTGTGGCCATATGAAAACCAAGACAGGAGTACAGCATGTCAGCCTCTCTACAGATTTGCTGGATACAGTTATTCATCTCCAGCGTGTGCCATCTCTGTGGGCGGCAGGAGAGAAAGCAGGCAAGCCTATTTTTGTCTTGCCCATAACTTCCGCCTGATTGTCACTGGATACCGAGAGGATACAGCCAGCCAAGCTCGGAACCTCGCCGCGCCAACATAAAATACCATATGCTATGGAGAATGTCAGAAACTTCAGATTCAGTGACTGCCAGCCCGGCATGATGACAAGCGAGGTTTCCAAATAGTGCTGGCAAAGTTGCCTTTCCTGGTTATGCTCTCTTCCTTAAGAACATCTGCAGATTTAGCGCATCTTTTCCAGATCACTGCTGGAGACTTTCAATACAAGTAGGCCTAACATATGTGACAATTGCACCCCTTCCTAGTCTGAAAGACTGGAGTCCTTTTATTTTATAGCCTAGGCAATTGCTGCTGTCTATGCTCTGGTATGATCTGCATGCACGGAATCTTCAGGCAAGACTACCATAATGGATTGCAAGTGGGACTGCCCTTGGAGACTGTTCCACATGGAACCTGGTGGCAAACAAGGCAGCTTCATCTCTGTGATCTAGCCATCGGTTGGCTACTTGCCAATGACCTGCCCGGTGGACACACCCCTGGGCCCAGGAGCAGGATTCACTGGGGTGGGAGCAGGGGCAGGAGGGGGCAACCGTGGTAGCCTCAGCCACAGGACATCTCAGGCAGGCTGTCCAAAAGGCATGGACGCAGTGAGCAAGCCTGGAAGGGAGAA
Source organism: Gekko japonicus (assembly GCF_001447785.1). Classification (NCBI taxonomy): domain Eukaryota; kingdom Metazoa; phylum Chordata; class Lepidosauria; order Squamata; family Gekkonidae; genus Gekko; species Gekko japonicus. Next base: position 15,042 of record NW_015172567.1, read on the forward strand.
CAATGGCTCTCTTGGCCCAGCTGTTTTCAGGTAGGGCAGGGCTCTCTAGAGCAGGGCACAGAGAAGAGGAGAGTGGAGCTTAGTTCAAGTGCCGGGTGTGAAGCTGGGGCTATAATAAGAGAGGAAGGGCAAGTTGGAGGAGGTTGGCGGGAAAGAGAAGGCACAGAAGCAGAAAGAAGAAGCCAGAAAGGGAGAAGGATCATCTCAGGGAGGTTTTCCTAGGCCAAAAGGCAAGTTGCAGTATTATGGCTCAGTCAGGGCTCTTTTTGTAGAAAAAGCCCAGCAGGAACTCATTAGCATAATAGGCCACACGCAACAGCAGAAACTTATTAGCATATTAGGCCACACCCCTGACAGCACCGCTCATTAGCACATTAGGACGCACCCCCACGTTACCAGAAGTGTGGTCATCCAGCCACACCCACCTTTTGCTTCTTATTCTGTTTACCTTGTTTGTGGTCAAAACCCAGGGCCTTTTTTGTAGCAGGGACTCCTTTGCATGTTAGGCCACACACCCCTAATGTAGCCAATCCTAATGAGTTTCTGCTGTTGGGTGTGGCCTATTATGCTAATGCATTCCTTCTGGGTGTGGCCAACTTGGGAGCCAGACGGAACGCCGTTCCTGTGCGTTCCTGCCCAAAAATAGCCCTGACGGCTCTTCTCCTTTGCAATGTATAGTAGCCCCTGAGGTAGGTGAAGATAACCACACCTTCGGGTCCACTGAAAATAAAAACCATTCAGACAAGGAAGCAGTGACTGAGCTGGTGCTTGCAAGGTGCCATGGACCCCAGGTATGATCTTCCCTTGCCCCAGAGGGCATCACAGTTGCATACTGGTATCAGTTCCTCAGGAACTGCAGGGTCTTCCTGGTCCTAATCACAGTGTGACTTTTAACTTGGGGGACTGGTCTCTGTAGTCTGGAGATCAACTGCAATTCTGGGATATCCCGGCCCCACCTGGAGGCTGGGAACCCGACATGTACCCCCTTGCCTAACGCAGCAGTTCTGATGCAAATGGACCTCTATCCCCCACCAACACCAACACCAACACCACAGCTGCTGTCTATAGAGGTTTAACAAAATGAGAGATTTCATCATGGATTTCCAATGCCTCCCCTAGTTTGTCCCATATATTGATCACATCCTAGCAATTTGCTGGGCCGCTTTGTCAGCTCTGTGTTTAGAAGAAGGGGATAAAGAGATACTTTAAGATCAGGCATTTGGGGTTTAAGCTACAAAGGTTGGCTATGTCTGTTAAAGTGGAACAGAAATCTTCTGCTGGAAATGACTTTTTCAGTGCTTGCATGAGCGTTAAGTAGCCATTAGGTCTTTTGTTTTCCGCACATGGTTTCAGTATAATGTCTCTTCTCTTCCAGGAAGAAAGGCACAAAAGCTGAATGCTAGTTTTCAGTCTTTGTGCTTCCAGAAACCTCACACTTCTGTATCTTATTTTCCTCCGAATTTATGGAGAACAGCTCCCATGGATTTTAAGTAACAGACTAAGCAAAACCAGGTTTGCGAAGAATACTGAACTACTCTGTTGGCAAGTCCAAACACACCACGAAATGTTGGGAAATTGACTTATCCACTCTAGCATTTAATAAGACCAGGCATATAAATAACTTCTGATACCGCTTTTGAAAGCAACCACACTGTGGCAGGGACAAAAAACAACAACACCCCACAAACATTCGCTCGACGTTCAGCTTCCATTGGTGCCACTTGCATCTGTTTTTTCTCAACAATGAGACAAAATTTTACTCTAGGCTTCCTATTCACTATAGGGCATGATTCAAAGTGCTGGTAATTACCTTTACAGGTACCAGGGTACTTCAAGGATCGCTTGCTCTCATACAAATCTGCTCAACTATGAAGACTTTCTCTTGACACCCTGCTCTGTGTTTCCCATTTTATGAGGTGAGGTGGGTGGCTACCAGGGCTCTTTTTGTAGAAAAAGCCCAGCAGGAACTCATTAGCATAATAGGCCACACCCAACAGCAGGCACTCATTAGCATATTAGGCCACACCCCTGACAGCACAGCTCATTAGCATATTAGGCCGCACCCCCATGTTACCAAACGTGTGCTCATCCAGCCACACTCACCTTTTGCTTCTTATTCTGTTTACCTTGTTTGTTGTCAAAACCCAGGGCTTTTTTGTAGCAGGAACTCCTTTGCATGTTAGGCCACACACCCCTAATGTAGCCAATCCTAATGAGTTCCTGCTGTTGGGTGTGGCCTATTATGCTAATGAGTTCCTGCTCGGCGTGGCCAACTTGGGAGCCAGCCGGAACTCCGTTCCTGTGCGTTCCTGCCCAAAAATAGCCCTGGTGGCTACCAAAGACAGGATCTCACCACAATGGTACTTCATCTATAGAGTTCCTTTCTTATCCATGGCTATCCATCAGATAGGACATCCCCTATAACTAGGGATTGGCTTGCAATCGCCGGGAACATGGGGGGGGGGCAAAGACCTTGAAATTCACTTGTTGTTTTGAAACAGGAAGTGACACCATGACACTGTAGGAATTTTAAAAACTGTATTGTTTTACCATAGAGATGTCTGAAATTCCTAGAGTGTCATGACATCGCTTCCTGCTCTGAAACAAGAAGTCACTTCCGAGAGCTGTTCCGCCCTTCTCATTTTCCTCCAGACATTCCTTCAAAGGAGGGTAGGGAGCATCACTGGAAGGTCCCCTGCCATGACTCATTAAGAAGAAACAACAGAGAGATCATGGGAAGGATGCAAACAATGATGGAAACAACGGTGATGTAGTATTATGAAAATATATTTAAACTGCTGTTTTGCAGTGAGTAGTGTCTCTTCAACAAGTAATAAAGATGTACGCATACACACTATGGAATTTGCATATACTCCCATTTCACATAACAGCTTTTCCACTCATTTGGTGTGTTCAGACGGGGCGTTTCAGCCGGCATAAACTGTACCGGTTGGAACCGGTGCAGTTTATGCCGGCTGAAACGCGATCACACTCACCTCCTGTCTGCGGAGCCCATCGTTGTATGCCTGTCCACACGCAGCGAGTATCGGTGTGTTTTTTTTAACTCAGTTTGAGCATGCGCATAGGCAGCCATCCACAGAATGGCAATCTTTGCACATGCGCAAAAAACCCCGTCTGACATTTAAACTTTAAAGGTAAGGATTTACCTTTAAAGTTTAAAGAGCAAAGTAGCCTCCCTGAGGTCCCGGACTCCTCCGAAACGCTAAACTAAGGCCCTTTTCTTTTTTTAAAAAACAAACGCCAGGGCGAAGCTTCGCCCAAGCGCATATCGCCAACCTTTTTTAAAAAATGGCGGGCAAAAATCGGAAGCCTCAGGCTTCCGAACAGAAGTGGCTCTGCAACGTTGGAGAGTGATCAGATGGGGGGGTAAAGCGATTACAACTGTTGTACTCAGGATACCACCACTTGGGGACCTAGTGGCAGAGTACAACAGTTTAAAGGGCTTTGCAACAGTTAGGGACGGAAGGAAGATGTTCTACGTGTGAATGCCAGTAAGTACACCGATTGCAACCGACACCGATACCGTTGCAAACGCCGCGTCTGAAAGCACCCATTAAGTGGCAACCCTACATACAAACCATATTTCACATGCTAAGTTTTAAGCAACAAGTCAAAAAGCTTTGTTCATCCAGGCTTTCCATTTTGTCGGATTCTTCTGATGTTTGTGTGGATGTCTCTTTTTATTTCTCCTCTTCCTTGTCCTTGTTTATTTCTCCTCCTCCTTGTTCATAGACAAATTGGATTTAGTGCTATTCTGCTAGACTAGTGTTTTTATTAGTGATGTGGTTGATAATTGCTGGGGGTTTAAAATCAATTTTACGTGTGTTTTTAGTTGTGTTTTATCTGATTTGTTCTTCTGGAAGGAGTGAGGTAAAAAAACGGTGAAAGAAGTGATTGATAACGGGAATCCTCATCTGGCTATTGGTTACATAGACTAAAATTCTCATATTATCAATGGTAAAAGCTTGCACAAAAATCAGTAGAAGTAATGCTGAAAGGAGATTGTGAAGAACATGTGGAAATAGATCAGTCAGCTGTTTTATGCACAACGTGAGGGTATCTCTAAAGGGGAATAAAAATAAGATTATTTAAGGAAACAGTAAATAAGGATTTACTGAGGGAGTTGGTATTCCCAGGTGGTTTTTGTTAACAAGATTCAAACATGATTGATTTCCAGATTTTAGGATGATTTCAAATGCAGGGTGGGTCAAAATGGACCAAGGTGATCTGGGCTACCATAGAATATATTACTGAGATCACAAGCCCCACATTATGTCAAACAGAACATAAGAACATAAGAGAAGCCAATGTTGGATCAGGCCAATGGCCCAACCAGTCCAACACTCTGTCTCACAGTGGCCACCAGGTGCCATCAGAAGGCTGACCGGTGGGGCCAGGACACTAGAAGCCCTCCCACTGTTGACCCCCCCAAGCACCAAGAATACAGAGCATCCCTTGCCCCAGACTGAGAGTGCCTATCTATACCATGTGGCTAATAGCCACTGATGTTAATTCCATGTGTTATGCATATGGAGACTCCGAGCCCGGTTTTCACTGAGGTTGATCAAGACAGGTAGCCGTGTTAGTCTGTCTGTGTGTCAGTAGGAAAGAGTAAGAGTCCAGCAGCAGCTTAAAGACTAACAGCAGAAGTGAGCAGCGACTCACGAAAACTCCTCCCCTGCCACAAATTTTGATAGTCTGTAAGGCGCTTCTGGACTCTTGCTCTTTTTCTACTGCTACAGACAAACTAACACAGCTGCCCATCTTCATCTTGAAACAGGAGTTACGTGAACAAACTGAGTTACTCCTGATGGCTCTGGAGCAGCCAGATGAAGCTTCTAGAGATGTTCTTCAATGGCAGTCCCAAGCAGTTCTCATACCAGTAATCTACCCTCTAGGTCAACTTAGTTTGAATTGTCATGGTTAGGTCAACTGAATCTCAGTAAGGAGACCAACTTTCATGCTAGATAATGCTGAAAAAGGAAGCAAACATTTCTGCTACCGTGCTCCCCCCCCCATCAGTAGAGCTGTCATAGAAAGACTAACTCCATCATGAGGGCTGGCATAATCTTCTCTAGAGCACCAGCCCAACCAACCAGTATCACCCCCATCTTTACCTGAATCCAGGTTCAATTTGTTCTCCTTCAGCTACTTGACCATGTGACTGTGTGAGTGAATTGCTGATGATATGAGATGTTCAATAGTGCACTCAGAGACATCTCTGGGTTAGAATCTAGGCCACCCCTGCCTAGAAGGAGAAGAAGAGATTAGATTTATACCCCGCCCTTCGCTCAGAGTCTCAGAGTGACTTACAATCTCCTTTCCCCACAACAGACACCCTGTGAGGTAGGTGGGGCTGAGAGAGCTCTTTGGAGAACTGCTCCTGAGAGAACAGCTCTGAATGAACTCATAACTGACCCAAGGTTACCCAGCAGCTGCATGTGAAGGAGTGGAAAACCAAACCCCGTTCTCCAAGATTAGAGTCCACTGCTCTTAAAACACACAACAAATTACAGCTGATCTCCAGGTTATCTGAAGAAGTGAGCAGTGACTCACAAAAGCTCAAACAGTGCCACAAATTTTGTTAGTCTTTAAGGTCCTACTGGACTCTTGCTCTTTTCAACTGATCTCCAGAGAACTGTTTCCCTGGAGAAAATGGCTGTTTTGAAAGGTGGACTCCATGGCATTACATCCTACTGAGGTCCCTCCCCTCCCCAAACCCACTCTCCCCAGGCTCTGCCTCCAAAATCTGCAAGAATTTCCCAATGCAAAATTGGTAGCCTTACCTCTGGCCCTGGTGATCCCAGTATCCTTAGATCAGGACCGCATTTAGCCTCGCTCCTTCCCTTGATTTCCTTTGCTCCATAGATCTCAGTGAAGTCATTAAGAACTTGGCCATTTGTATTGCCCCACTCCTTGTTCTACATAGAGTTGCCAGCCTCCAGGTAGGTACAAAAACTGAGAGTCACAGTGTTAGGAAGACATACAAGACATACGGCTACCTGATAGGATTTGAAAAATATGCTGTTTTAGGCTGCGGTCACACGGAGCATTAGCCACGCTACAGAGACAGAAGATAGGTGGATTTTCCAGGCGCGATCACACCGCAACATCCGGGAAGCGTAGAGCTCCCTTGGCTAACCCGAGGCTTCCCACCGAAGATGCGGCGTAAAAAAACTAGTACCTCCGAGGTACTAGTTTCCAGAAACCGCGGGGCAAGAGCAGGCATCTGATCACATTTCCGGTGGTAGTTTGTGGCATCCAGCGCCCGCCCATGTCCCGTCGCAAAAAGGGTTTTTCCCCCCCAAGTCTCCATGGGATGCGCACAAGCACCCAACAGTGCATGCGCACACTTCGGTTTTTTTAAAAAACCTGTTTGCCACGGCAGCGGTGCCTAGCCATTGCTGTTGTGATCGCGCCGCGCTGCTTCTTTGCTGCGCCACAGGATTGTCATGTGATTGGCACCTCCCCCCGAACCACGGGACGTCGGCGGGACGTGTGATCCGGCGGCCGCGCGTTAGTTTGCTCTGGGGCAAACAGCCACGCTCCCCCCCCGCATTTTCCAGCATTAGATAGGTTATTATGTTTGCTGCGAGGGTTCTGATGGGACCGTAGACAATGCTGCTATCTTAAGAGCTTTTGTGCTCACAAAGAAAAATGATTGCACCTTATGTCCTTTATATAAACATCACGGTCCTTGAAAAAGATTCATTCGAAACAGGTAAATTACTAGAGTCCCGTGGGACTAGTGACAGTGTTACTGACAAGGTGCTGTCTGAATGTAAACCTGCACTCGATGCATTGCTTGGGTGAAACATTTTTCTCTATGTATTGTTTGGGTGAAATATATTTTTGATCATATTTGACACCAATTTTTGTAAGCCTCCAGGTAGGGCCTGGGGATCTGCCGGTATAACAACTGATCTCCAGACGACAGGGAACAATTCCCCTGGAGTAAGTGGCTGCTTTGGAGGGTGGACTCCTTTGGCATTATGCCCTGATGAGATCTCCCCTCTCCCCAAACCCTCCCCTCTCCAGGCTTCACCCCCAAAATCTCGGGTGTTTCCCAATCCAGAACTGGCACCCCTAGTTCTGCATGTGACTAACTTTGGTTCCATTTCTTGGCATGCAGCTACAGCCGAAGCCCAGGAATTTCCCTTTTAATATATTAAATAAGACTCATACTAATTGTGCTTTGAAAGCACTCCCCCCCCCTTAACCATGTAAGCTCTTTAAGTGTTTTTTTAAAAAATATATGTTAAGAGCACCTAAGATGAAACAGGTGATCTGTGAACAGCCAGATATTTCAGCATCATCGCTAATAAAGGCATGATAGAGCAGATGTATATTTATAAAGAGAAATTGGTCTCCGTAGGGGGCCTCTTTTCACCGAAGGAGACCACCTACAGAGAAGTTGCTGTTCCCCCTCCGGGAGCCATACAGCCAATTAAGGTTGTGGTGCTGCTTTGGAAAAGCACACAAGGATGGCTTCTGGAGCCTCTTAATCTGCTAACCTCGCCATTAACCTTGTTGGACGCAGATCTGTTGACTTGGAGCCTGCTTTCCCAATTAGGCCTCCAGGCCTTCCGACTTCAAGAACCATCCACAGCTGTTGCGGAATTGATCTATCCCCATGACAATGGCTGGAACCAGCAGTAGAATTTCAGAAGCCTCCTCTTTCTTGTTTTGATCTCTACGAGGGAATGATTCGGGGTTCCTGAACTTTTCGCTAGCCGAACACCCATGTACCATATTGCCTGCAGCCTCTGGGAATGGCTGGTGCCAGAGTATCGCCTGACAGTGGTAATATGAGTACCCATAAATTTACCTCTCCTTTGTTGTCAGGGAGAGTTAGGACGGTTACATGGAATTGCATGTGCTCCTCTGCCTATGATTTATTAATGAAAACATTTGCATGAAACATTTATGCGTTCCCTCTCAGTGATACTCTCAAGGCGGTTTCCATACAGGGTTGAAAGCCGTCGATGGCATAATAAATAGCCAGATAGATACATCCCCGTTAAAACTAGAAGCCCAGCCATTAAAATAGTATGTAAAAACCATAATTTAATGTCTCTTCTTGGGCCAATAATTTATATTTGTTTTTACATCCCATATTTAAAACGACTAAACGGAGGCTATTGTCGTTTGGTCTCATTACGAGAAGACAAGAGTCACTGGGGGGAAAACAATAATGGTACAAGAAGGCTGCAGGAATAGAGGAAGACCCAACATGAGATGGACGGACTTCATCCAGGAAGCCACAGGGGCCCTCCGTCTGCAAGACCTGAGCAAGACTGTTCATGATTGGACTTTTGGGAGGTCATCCATTCATAGGGTCCCCAGAAGTTGGAAGCGACTTGACGGCATTCAACACACACAGGTCTCCCCGGTGGGGACCCCAAGCAGTGACCAGCATCATTCTTCCCTCCTATATTTTATCCATATAACACCAAACTTGGGAGGCAGGACCAAGGTCACCCAGCACACTTTCATGGAAGAGGGAGGATTCTGTGTCTCAGCTGTAGAGATGAGCTGTAGAAAGGAAGTACTTCTTCACCCAAAGAGTGATTCACACTTGGAATTCACTGCCACAGGAAGTGGTGGCGGCTACAAGCATGGACGGCTTCAAGAGGGAATTAGATAAGCATATGGAGCAGAGGTCCATCAGTGGCTATTAGCCACAAGGTATAGATAATATACATCCGTAGAATGGAATGCAACTTAGATCCCAGAGAGATATACATCCGTAGAATGGAATGCAACTTAGATCCCAGAGAGATATACATCCGTAGAATGGAATGCAACTTAGATCCCAGAGAGATATACATCCGTAGAATGGAATGCAACTTTCTCGCCTCCCTCCCATGGTAGGGCTCCCAGCTCCTCTCCGGGATCTTTAAACATGCATGCAAAGTGCGTCCGTACTGCAATGCCCTCATCTGGAAGTGCCATAATCGCACTAGGCATGTCACAGGGGGATGCTCTAGTGTTTAGCAAAAAAACTCTATGGTCACCATAGAGTTTTTGGCCACATGCTAGAGCATCCCCCCACAATGTGACCAGCTTGATGACATCACCTCTGGGCATGTTGGGCGCAATGGAGCTCTTTGGGGGCGAAGCTCTCCTGCCGACCACCTGGCCAGCGGACAATCAGGGGGCCCAAAATCAGGAGAACCCCCATCAGGGAGATGGCAACCCTATTGTACCCTGCTAAGGACCCTCCTTCTTCCACATTGAACCCAGAGCTGGCAACCCTACCTTTGAGAATCCCCTGGTACCTGTGTTACTATCCTTTAGACACCAGGCCAAAACATTTCTTTTTATCCCTGGCTGTTAACTGAGGTCTCCTTCTAGCTTGAAGACTCTTTATCATTTTAGGCTGCTGAAGGTTTTTAATGCTGCTTTTATGCACCGGGCTTGTTTTTATGGAATGGTTGATTACTGGCCATTCTTCTGTGGTGGTTTTAATGATTGTATTGTATTGCCTTACATTATGAGCCACCTTGAACAAGGCTCTGGTAAAGCTGCATGTACATTTTCTAAACAAATAAATGATTTTTACTGACTTCCCTCTTAATCTAATCAAACCTGATTAATGATTGTATTGTATTGCCTTACATTACGAGCCACCTTGAACAAGGCTCTGGTAAAGAAAATGTACATTTTCTAAACAAATAAAAAAAATTTTCACTTCCCTCTTAATCTAATCAAACCTATCCTTTGTTTTTGTGCTGTTTTCTCTTTACACACACTGCAATTTTCCCAGACAGGCAATTCCCAATGTTATTTGTGCACCAGGAAATTAGCACTCTACAGATACTTAAAAATAGCATGCTGGGTACATGTAAATATTATATACATTGCACATTAAAATCAAATATTAAAATAACTAATCTTTGAGATGAACTGTGAAAAGCACTGACAAAATCAATGTATATGATATAAAATATATAAAAAGAAATGAAATGGGGAACACTTTGCTCAACCCTAGTGGCAACCCATCTACTAGGTAACTTCTGACATGCATCTCTTGTGACTTCCCCCTGTGCATTAACTGCCTGCGCCACCGCTCCCTCATATACATTGCACATTAAAATCAAATGTTAAAATAACTAATCTTTGAGATGAACTGTGAAAAGCACTGACAAAATCAATGTGTATGATATAAAATATATAAAAAGAAATGAAATGGGGAACACTTTGCTCAACCCTAGTGGCAACCCATCTACTAGGTAACTTCTGACATGCATCTCTTGTGACTTCCCCCTGTGGTGAGATGTACAGTCCTCATGTGAAGACAGCCTGTGCGTCTTGTGGTGTGATGGTGAAAGTATCAGAGTAGAATCTAGGCCAAGGTTTGAATCCCTCTTTTGCCAGCTTGCTGAGTGATCTTGGTCTAGTCACTTACTCTCAGCCTAGCCTACCTCACAGGGCTGTCGTGAGGATAAAATAGGGGAGAACACTCCCACATTAAGGTTGCCATATGCCTGCAGGAGTGGGAGATCTCCTACCCCAGTGGGCATTACCCACCTGCCCTCCGGTGAGAGAGAAAAATTAAAATGCTGTTGGCAACAGCATGATATCACTTCTGGGGGGAAACTGGAAGTGACGTCATACCTCCCTAGGAATCACCAAAGACTCTGTGCTTTTACCATGGAGTTTCCAGAGATTCCTAACGAGGGGTGATGTCACTTTCAGGTTTCCCCAGAAGTGACGTCAGACTGTCCCTGACCGCCATCCCCCATGTCCCCACCCACCCTACTCCCCACTGTCATAGCCAAAGATGCTTTAATTCCAGGGGTCATTTCCTGCAGGAGCACACAGGAGCGGAGCTCTGGCAATAAAGAGCCCAGGGGGCGGGCACATGCAACAAGCCCCACCCCCTGCTCCCAGCAGCCCTCAGAGCAAGAAGCATCCAGGTAAGCTGCAGAGCTCCCCCTCCCGGCCCCCGGTCCAAAACAGTTCAGCAGCACCTTGAAGACCAAGTTTTATTCAGGTACAAGCTCTCCCTCCTCTGCGAGGGCAGATCTGCACGTTTCCCCCCCCCCCAATAGCTAGGAATCCAAAACAGTCTAGTGGACCCTGAGTGGTGGGTGTTGCCTTCTGACACACTTCCAGTGATGTCAGGGGGTGTGGCATATACAAATGAGTCGTGCTAATGAGTTATGCTAATGAGCTCCTGCACCTCTTTTTCTACGAAATGACCCCTGTTTAATTCCTTTATGTAACCAGGTAAAGCAAATCATAACGATCCTTGTAAATGTGGATCTTGATTCCTCCTCCTCCTCTGTCTTCCCACTTCTGTGCCCCTTTTGTTTGGCCTTCATTACCTTGCATCTAAATAGGAGATTATCAAGTACTCCATCAGCTTTCAAGCAAGTTCTGGGCCACGAGAGAAGCCTCTGAGTCATCTCCCTGTGAGAATACTTCGGCTGTACATCATGGTTTTGTTTTCAAGTGAACCAGCACAATTATGCAACACAAATGCTTTTAAAGCATCTGGGACTTCGGTTCAATTTAAAATCCTGTCTTTTTTTACGGCCACGCTAAATGATTATAAAACATGCACATAGCGACTGAGGAGTCGGGAGAGGGAGGGGCGGGGAAACAGAGAGGGTGAAGGGGCAGCGTCAATTACAGGCAAATTTCATGCAGAACACGGATAACGGAAGCGAGGAGACACAAAGGAGCCGGTGTCAAAAGGGTGCCGATAGACTATTTATGGCTCCGTGGAACAAAATTGCGATCCTTGTTTTTTGTTCGGATATATTGAATAAACAGAAGGCCTGACTGCCCGACTCAGGCAAACTTTATAGCTAACATGTAGTGGGTTCAATTCCTACCTAGAAACAGAGAGCTGGAAGGGAACCTCCAGGGTCATCTAGTCCAACCCCCTGCACAATGCAGGAAATTGACAACTGCCCCCCCTCCCTCAGTGTCCCCTGCTCTGTGTCCAGGGGAAGGCAAAAAACCTCCAGGATCCCTGGCCAATCGGGCCTGGAGAAAAATTCCATCCTGATCCCAAAGTGGTGGTCAGCATTCCCCTGAGCATGTAAGAAAGGGGCACAAGAGCAGAGCAATGGGGCATCCCTTCCTGCACCCCCCATGACCTACCTAGGTTCACAGTATTGCTGTCAGATGGCCATCTAGCCTCCGCTTAAAAACCTCTGGAGAAGGAGGCTGACTGAGGTCCAGCTAGCTGTGTGTGATTGGTAAGTGTGCCTGAATTTAAGTGTTAGCCACCTGGTTGAAACAACACGTGTAAGACCCTAAGCATCTTTGGGTCATGGTGCTTGAAGAGCTCCTCCTATATTGTCCGCCCCACCAGTTAAGATCCTCCCCACAAGCCCTACACTCTGTGCCCCTGCCTGCAGAGCTAAGGTGGGTGGTGACCAGAGACAGGGCTTTTTCAGTGGTGGCTCCTCATCTACAGAATGCCATTCACCTTGAGTCTTACCTAGTACCTATCCTTTTAGGTACCAGGCCAAAACATTTCTTTGTGCAGAGGTTTCTTCATTAAGAGGATTTTTAAAAAAATAAATTCTACCCTGAGAACATAACGATATAAGAAGAGCCATGCTGGATCGGACCAAAAGCCCATCTAGTCCAGCCTTCTATTCATACAGGGATCAACCAGCTACCTCTAAGAAGCCAACAAACTGGAAGACGCCAATAGCATCTTCCTGCCTGTGCTTCCCAGCAACTGATAGCATTCGACCTCTGGTCCTCCTGGAGAGAGTAGACAACCATCATGATTAGTAGCCATTGGTAGGCCAGTCCTAGAACTGCTTATGAGAATCATTTTAGGCTGTTAAATGTCCTCATTCTTTGGCCGAGTTTTCAATAGTTTGTTAATTTTAGCTACTTTTATGTTTTTTTACGTGTTTGATCATGCTTTGTTTTGTAAGCTGCCTTGAGAGGGTTCTCTGAAGACACAGCATAGAAATTTTCTCAATAAAAAATAAAGACTTGGGAAGAGAGGAAAAGAGTGTGCAGGATGTCAACCAACCAATTTGGTGTAGTGGTTAGGAGTGTGGAGTCTAATCTGGGAGGACCGGATTTGATTCCCCACTCCTCCACATGCAGCTGCTGGTGTGACCTTTGGTCAGTCACAAGTTCTTTCAGAGCTGTTCTCTCAAGAGCAGTTCTCTCAGAGCTCTCTCAGCCCCACCTAGCTCACAGGGTGTCTGTTGTGTGGAGAGAAAGGAAAGGAGATTATAAGCTGCTCTGAGACTCGGAGTGAAGGGTGGGGTATAAATCCAACCTCTTCTCTTCCTCTTTTTCTACTGCCTCAGCATCTTGCCACTTTCAGCAACCTGTATTTTGGCCACAGAAGATCTGGTGAGACGGAAAGAGATCATGGGTCAATGGTAGGACATCTGTTTTGCACACTGAAGATCCCAGGTTCAATCTGCAGCATCTTGAGTTTAAATGATCAGAATGTGGCTGAAGGGGTAAGTCTTTCAGATCTGTAAATATATTACATTTTTTTCTACCCTTCCTCTAAGGGTAGAACATATAGTTCTCCCATCCTATGCTTTATCCTCCAAGCAACCCTATGAAATTGATAAGGCTGAGATAGAGTGGCCAATCCAAGGTTACCCAGTGGGGCTTTGTGGCTGAGTGGGGCTTTGGACCCAGGTCTCCCCAGACCTAGCCTGACCTTCCAAGCTCTATTTCACACTGGCTGTGGTTACACATTACTCATTCCAGTGGTTCATATTGCACATCTGGGGATCTGATCCTGATTCGGCCCTTTGCAATCCCGTCTTCACTACTTTTTTGGACACCGCTTTCCACCTACAACATCCAGTTGCCACTATGGTGCCTGCCCTGGTAACATCTTGATTAGATTACTGCAATGCTCTGTACGTGGGCTTCGCTTGAAGACTGTACAACAGTTACAGTTCGTACAAAATGCTGCAGCCAGAGTACTGTCTGAAATGGGTCGTAGGGGCCACATCACTCCAGTCTTGTTCCATCTACACTGGCTTCCAATTTGCTTCTGGGCTCAATTCAAGATGCTGGTATTAAGCTTTAAAGCCCTGTACGGCCTGGGACCAACATACCCGTGAAAGGGCCTTCTCAGTTGTGGCACCAAAACTTTGGAACTCCCTGTCCAGGGAGATTCATCTTGCTCCCTCAGTCAGTGTCTTTTGCCAACAGGTGAAGACTTCCTTTGTTTCACCTGGCATACCCCCAATAACAGTTGCTGGCCCTGCTTCTAGTGCTGTTTGTGTATGTGTTTTTACTCGAATTATTTAATCATTTTAACTGTATTTATACTTGCTCAAGTGTTATAATTTCTTTAATGTTTGCTGCCTTGTGGGCCCTGATCAAGTGGGAAGGAAGCCTTAAAATGTGTTAAATAAATAAAATAAATAGACATTGATAAATGGAATGATGGGAAAGAGAGTGGAACCTACCAGTGATGCCTCAGGGAAGGAAAGAATGCATGTAAAAGTCTCCGTCCAGTCCAGGAATTCCGTCATGTATCCAGCTGGCCTTCAAGCAGCGGCATTTTCTTTTATTAATTCACATCCGAGGAAAATCTGAAATGCTTGTGGCTTTTCAACTGCTATTTGTAGGCTAGAGAGATTTAAGGTAGGGCGAATTCAAGGGCTGGGAAATACGTCTTATGAACAAGCAGGACATCCAACACACTGCTGGAGAAGGCAGAGGGAAAGCCCTGTGGTTCCCACGAGCAATTAGATAATTGATCCGTAGCTAGCAGACTGCCTCCCAGCAGCTGGTAGCTACACTAAAGAGACTCTTCCTAACCAGGGTCCAGACTTTCTGTCAAATATAAAGGCTTTACATGGACACCAGAGAGAGCACATGCTGGTTTCCTTCCCCTTATCGTCCATCTTTATTGTTCTGAGGCACTTGTGCGCCAGAGCATGCAAGTCTGCTCCTCGGTGCCTCGCTTTCTCCTCCCCCACCTTTGCCACAGACTGAATCCTTTGGGCAGTTCTCCTACATTTTGAAATACATGGAAGTTGTGCAAGAACACCATATGTGTGCAAGGCCCTTGGAACAGAGAAAGGCCCTGTGTAAGAGCACCACTGAGAAATCATCTGGCACAAGCTCATTAAAACAAGTAGGAGCCGGGAAAGAACAATTTATTTATCTATCTATTTATTTATTCGGATTTATAACCTGCTCTCCCAGAACTGGCTCAGAGCGGGTAACATCAATTTATAAAACATACAGCACTATAAAACATTAAGAAATACAATAAATACACTAAAAATTATAATAATTACAATAAATACAATAAGATAACAATAAATAACATGGCAGGGCTCATGCAAGAGACCTCCCTAGCAGACTGCATCCCAAGTCCCCAGCACTTTTCTTCAAATATTAGCAACACGTATCTTAGAAGTCCATTACAAAAGCTGGTTTGTAAAAAAAATAATAGGGGGCTAACCCCTCCAAGAAAAAGTGAGTGGCGTAAATGCCACCTCTTTAAAAAGGACTTTAGGAGGCAGTCCAGATTAGCACCTCATACTATGGCAGTAGCCACAACCACTACAAAGAAGGAAAATATGATAAGGTAAAAAGCTAGAGCCAGCGAGGAAGCAATTTTGCACCTGGATCCAGTGCAGGTGGGGGAAATCAGAGCCAGAGAGGGGAAAGTGGTGGCCTATGCAGGAATAGGATGTCCCCTCCTTTGTGAGTCCTTGTGGGTCCCCCTCTTCTACATCTCTGTATTCTCCATCCTCTTCTGAGACAACAGCTAGGTAACTAAAAGACAGCCCAGTTAATATGATCTCCCAGTATCCTACTCTTCTAATTTCCCAGGTAAGTAGTGCTCAAGAATGGGACTTTGCCTCCGGGGCCGTGGTGATGCTTCCAAAAGTCCTCTTGGCTGAAGTATATGTAGTATCTTGACTACCTGGTCTCTCAAGATGATGTCAAGTGTTCATATATTGTTAGCAAGAGTAGGGGACCAGTATTTCATCAAACCTCCCTGCTCAGAGAGAAATAACACCAAAGTACATCTAACAGCAAGGAGTTAATTTTTCAAGGCTCACTCCAGTCCCTCTTGCAGCATGTGGTCTGGAGATAACACACACACACACACACACACACACACAAGCACAAAGCCCAGGACTTGTTTGATGGATTCTGCGACATCAGCTTCTCCCTGGGTGGGGAATCCAACCTTAAAAACCTCCAAGTCCGTCACACAGAAAACAGCCTTTGTATATAGCTCTAAAATTGCATGTTTTTTAAAAAAGATAACGAGCCCATTTCTAAATTTAACTCTCATTACCTGCTATTTATTACATAATGCTTCTGCGTTTATATTGCCCTAAACATTTATATCTATGGAAATCCATGCAATGCCTCCAGCTCATTATGAATTAAGCTTCTTTCATTCCCCTTCCGTGGCTTATTTTTCTTTCCTCTCTTAAATGATCAATCAATGGTCTAATTTGTTCCCTCTTGCTAGACATGCAAATGCTTTGTTGGCCATCATTCAGGTCAGTGCATTATTTTCCGCACAGGGAAAGACAATTTGCTTGTTATTGGAACCACTGTGGGAAGAAAAAGGGGGAGCGGAAAAAATGCACCGAAAGCAAACTAACTTGCTTGTGACCAAATCGGGTCAATTTTCTTTCTCTCCACGAGGCGCCACTTAAGAATCGGAGCAGAGCAACCGTATATCATCATTATCACCTCCCGAACATTGGGACCGAGCATTACCTCCAGGCACATACTGAGCTGGAGAAAAGGGGATTTGGGTTCCCTGCTCATCACTTTTTCAGGGTGGGAGGGAATGGGGAAAGATGGATAGAGATGGGAGGAATTTAATATTAGCAGGACATCATTGGATTTATAATAATGACGATCAGAATAAATATCCACATTGGGTTTGTGTGTTGATACCAGTGTTCCCTCTGAGCTGAGTTGGCTGTGAGCTAGCTCACAGTTTTTTAGCCTCCGGCTCACACGTTTTTGTCTTAGGTCAGGAAGGATGTCTCCAGAGCAAACTATGTTATGCAGGAGCCAAATCACTCGCTCATAACTTTAATGCCAGTAGCTCACAAAGTAGAATTTTTGCTCTCAAGACTACACAGCTTAGAGGGAGCATTTTGCCATTGCCTTTCCCTGTAGAGCAACCCTCGTATTCCTTGGTGGTCTCCCATACAAATACTAACCAAGGGCGACCCTGCTTAGCTTGTCCCCACACTCATCTCCAAGGAGACAGAGGCCTCCAGACAGTGCCAAGGAAACCATCCAGGGAGGGCTGCAGAAGCCCAATGTGATGGCGCAGGAGCAGCTTCCCAGCTCACCACAATGCCCAGAAATGCCAGGCAGGTGAAAGGCTGGCCAGGTGAGCAGCAGAACCCACCACAAGGGATGGCCCTTCCCTCATCTGTTGTGAGCACCAGGAAGGCGCCTTTGAAAGGGCAGGGCAGGAAACAGGCTGCAGTGACCTCCTTAGGCCAGCAGGGGGTAGAGGAGAAACCTTATAAGGCTTCCGGAGGGGCGGAGAGCAAGGGAAATGGGATCTCAGGCAGGAAGCTACCCATTGGGCTTAGGACCTGCCACTCCTGTAAGCCCACCCCTAAGGCCAGAGTTGTTCCACCCCCAGACAGCACTTTAAAAGGTGCAACCTGGGAGAACCAGGGAGAAAGGGATAGACCTCACCTAAGGCAACCAGAGGAAAGTTACTGGCAGTAGTGGGAGAGGGAAGAGGGTGCTGTAAACCACCACCCCTGCTTTTTGTGAGGTTCTTTCCCCAAGGCAAGTCCTACTAAAGGAACCCTGGAGGAGGAGACAGTCAGAGTCTGACACCTGGGGTATATTGGTTAAAGCAAGAGGGGAGGATTGAGACACAGAGGCCGGAGGGGAGGATTAAGAAGAGATAGGGAGCAAATGCTAAACAAAACAAATCTTCACCCACTGGCAGAAGGCAACAACGGGGTGCGTAAGAAACCGTGCTTTCTCCCTTTCTCCAACATAAAGTTTTATAAACCCTCATATATCATATTAACTAGCCTATACGATTAAGTAAAAAGACAGTCTAGTTATAAATATTCTCCCCCAAGGATAATTTGGGGCAACAAAATTTGGGGCAACAAGTGGAAATCTTCTACTAAGGGAAGGAAAGCTGGGGGCAATTCGGACCGGTAGCTACAGTGGGGCCTCCCAGGGCCTGGCCCCCTGACTTCCTACTGAGGCCCCCCCCCCCCGGACTTCCTAGGCAGCCTAGGCCCCCTGACTCTCTGGGCTGCCTGGAGGATTCCCTGCCATCGTCGATGCCCCTTCCCTTTCCCCGCCTGCCAGTAGCCCCGCAGACGTCTCCATGCCTTCACCTGCAGGGCCATGGTAGGCAGGCAGCTGGCCAGGGGAAGGACGAGGACGAGGTGCGCTGTGTGCATGGCAGCTGCTGCTTCCTGAGCTAGGTGGCAAAGAGGAGGCGAAGGCCCCCGTGCAGGGGTCCATGGCAGGCAGGCAGGCGGCTGGACGGGGAGAGCTGCCGAGGCACATAGCAGGCTAGTTGCTGCTTCCCAGGCCTGGCCTAGTGCTACTGCTGACGGTGGAGTGGCTGGAGGAGGCTGGAGGAGAGGCAGTTGCAGCAGCAGCAGATGGGAGGGGTGCGCAGGAGAAATAATCAAACAATTAAATTATCTAAAGTGCCCCCTGAGAAATTTAAATGCCCCCCAATTTAGAAATTCCTGGCTATGGGCCTGGGACTATTTGCACCGATCCCCCCCCCCGCCAGCATACCTCCGGTTCCCCCTTCGTGCTCTTTCCCGGGAGTCCTAGTTCCACAGGAGTGACATTTCAGGGATCACCTTGGGCTCCAGTATCAGGGGAGGGAAAGAAGTCCACTTCCATCAGCAGAGATTTCCTAGCCCTACGACGTCACCTTACATGCCACAGTGGGTGTGACAATACCATCTCCCTCTCAATCTTGCCCAATTACCTTCCTCGGGGGAGCCCCATCCCAAGTGCTTTTTCATCCCTGTGGATCCCAGGACCCCCACCACAGTCTTTTGGGCAGGGGGAGTCAACAAGGGCCCCTCCTCCTTCCAGCACCAGCAAAAATGCTAGTAGGAGTGCCTCCTTCCATTTATACATTTTTTTGGAAGCAATCTTCCCTTCTAGCCTCAGTTGACTGGTTCACAGTGATCCACTCATCCAGGCTACAGTTTGTGTGTAGTGGTTAAGTGCGCGGACTCTAATCTAGGAGAACCAGGTTTGATTCCCCACTCCTCCACTTGCAGCTGCTGGATGACCTTGGGCAAGCTATAGTTCTGTCAGAGCTGTTCACTCAAGGGTAGTCCTCTCAGAGTTCTCTCAGCTCCACCTACCTCACACGGTGTCTGTTGTGGGGAGGGAAAGGGAAAGGAGTTTGTAAGCCGCTCTGAGACTCGGAGTGAAGGGCGGGGTATAAATCCAATCTCCTCCTCCTCCTCCTCCTCCTCCTCCTCCTCCTCCTCTTCTTCTTCTTGAATATGGAGCTGCCCTTAAAGACAATTTAGATGCTTCAGCTAGTGCAAAATGAGACCAGATCCTTGTTTACTGGGTGAGAGCCAGCCTATCACACCTGCATCGGCGGTTTGTTTCTGGGTTTTATTTAGGTGCTTTCAAGTTATCTGTGACCAGACAGAGGAGGGAGGTAACTGTTTTGCACATAGGGTTGCCAACCACCAGGTGGGGCCTGGAGATCTCCCAGAATTATCACTGCTTTTCTAGACTCCAGAGATCCGTTTTCCCGGAGAAAATGGCTGCTTTGGAGGGCGGACTCTGTGGCATTATGCCCTGTCGAGATCCCTCCCTTCCTCCCTTCCACAAATCCTGACCACCCCCAAACCTCTGGGAATTTTCCAAGCCAGAACTGGCAGCCCTAAGGCGGTGAGGGGGAGCCCACCCTGTGTGAGTGTAAAGCCCTGTGGGTAAGAGCTTTACATAAGAACATAACAGAAAAGCCAATGTTGGGTCAGGCCAATGGCCCATCCAGTCCAACACTCTGTCACACAGTGGCCAAAAATACCAGGTGCCATCAGGAGGTCCAGCAGTGGGGCCAGGACACTAGAAGCCCCCCCACTGTTGCCTCCCCCAAAAAACCATGAATACAGAGCATCACTGGCCCCAGACCAAGAGTTCCTATCTATACCTTGTGGCTAATAGCCACGGGTGGACCTTTAGCTTTTGCGTTGCCAGCATCCTGTTTCAATCAAATCTTAGATGTAGCCCATTCAAATTCCTTCCGCTTCCCCCCACCCCCCCAGTTTCCAGTCAATCACATCCATATCCAAGCATGACTGCTCAGGGCCAGTGCTTGAACCATGCGGTCGTACATTTTCTTTCCCAAACCAGTAGGAAATGTTTTTCTCGCTTCCAAGCCGCCTGGAAAGGGGCATCCACCATCTTCCCCTGCCGAAACCACAGAAGGGGAGGTGGCAGCCGACTCATTTGTTTCACAGAAAAATGTCTTCCAACTTCTCCAGTTGCTAAGGGAGTTTCAGCTGCCGGGGCACCCCTGCAGGAAAATGGGCGCTTTCCATTTATTCCCTTCATCGGAATTTAATTTCTCCGCAGAAGAAAATACAGCCAGCAGGTGAGCCGTTTTATAAATAAGTTTGTGGCCGACGTGTTTCACAGCGCCTGCGGCTTTAGGTGGCAGGTACGCCGTGCTGATTCCAGGTACGTTGTGCTTATTAATTTCTCCCGGGACAAGAACAAAAAGATTTTTCTTCTCAGCTTTAGTTATTTATTTCTCTTCCCGGCTCAGGCAGTTTTCCTGCAAACAACGTCATCTGATTGCACCTATAGGCCAGTCAGCTGCTGCATCTGTCCATTACGGGTGTCTTCAAATTAGTTTCACTTGGGACATGGGCAATTTTTATTGAGGTATTTGTTTACTTTTCTTCACAGTGGGGACCCAAAGGAGCTTATGACATTTTTTTATATATAACTGCCCCCATTTTGCTGGTCTTATGACTGTTCTTAATAAACTTACTTACTTACTTACTGCCCCCAAAGGGGCAGGGTTTTAGTAAATTTTTCACATAACATACACAAATCAACATAACTTATACATACATACTAACGTACAAACAGATACATGGGGGTTATTTTCATTTTTACCTAATCCATTTTTGCCTAATCCACCTTAATAACAATTTCTCATGAACTGTGTAAGCAACTTTTCTGTCTCTGTCGTAACAGGTATATATTTCATTTAGTAAACTCTTAGTCTGTCTCTTGCAAGCTTGCCTACATATGTTTATCATACCAGTTGTAGAACCGTGACCAAGTATTCTGGAATGTCGAGTCTGTTGCGCCTTTTATCAATAAAGTCAGTTTATCCAATTCCGCAGCCTCCAAGATTTTGTTTACAAGCTCTCGTTTTGTTGGTATCTCCGGTAATTTCGAGTATTTTGCACAGAGGATTCTAGTAGCCGTAGTTAAAAAAAAACAATCAAATAGCGATCATCTTTGTTAGAATTATCAGGTAGAATATTCAACAACAAAGCCTCTGGTGTGAATGGTACTACTGTACCTAATAC
The DNA here is from genome assembly GCF_001447785.1 of Gekko japonicus. Classification (NCBI taxonomy): domain Eukaryota; kingdom Metazoa; phylum Chordata; class Lepidosauria; order Squamata; family Gekkonidae; genus Gekko; species Gekko japonicus. The sequence goes on from NW_015172567.1 coordinate 36,602, forward strand.
CTTTTGCAAGTTGACATTGTTTGGTGTAGAGGTTTAGGAGCGTGGACTCTAATCTGGGAAAACCAGGTTGGTTTCCCCCCTCCTCCACATGCAGCTGCTGGTGTGACCGTGGGTCAGTTACAAGTTCTTTCAGAGCTGTTCTCTCAAGGGCAAGAATGACATCAGATCTCAGAAGCTAAGCAAGGCTGGCCCTGATCAGTACGTGGGTGGGAGACCCCCCTGGAAGTCCTGCTTAAAATGGTGATCACTTGTATCAAGAGGATCACACATATCTCAGTAGGAGGAGAAGGAGGAGGAGGAGGGGGAGATTGGATTTATACCCTGCCCTTCAGTAGCCGAAGGAGTCTAAGAATGGCTTGCAATCCCTTTCCCTTCCACTCCCCACAACAGACACCCTGTGAGGGAGGTGGGGCTGAGAGAGCTCTGACTGAGAACTGCTTTTGAGAGAACAGCTCCAAGAGAACTGTGGCTTGTCCAAGGTCATGCCAGCAGTTGCATGTGAAGGTCACGCCAGCATCTGCATGTGGAGAAGTGGGGAATCAAACCCAGTTCTTCCAGATTAGAGTCTGCTGCTCTTATCCACTATACCAAACTGGCTCTCCCAAATCCTAGTTCCACATTCTAATCAGGACTCTAGTATAACTACGTGACAGAGCAGTTAGGTTTGGGCTACCAAGCTCCTGGTCAGGACTGGGTATCCCTGGCCCTGAGGTCCTGTTCCCCACAACCGCTCTGATAAATAAATTAAAAATTCAAAAATGCACCCTGTACCTAGGTGCTGAAACAGCCCCCCCCCCCCCATGCTGTTTTGGCACTTGAAAGGCAGGGGGGGGGAGATAACAGCACTTGGGAATGCCACACTGTGTGCCGGTCCAGATCGGGGCCCCGGAGACCCAGCCCTATGACGAAAGGCTGAGGGACTTGGGAATGTTTAGTCTGGAGAAGAGGAGGGGACATGATCGCTCTCTTGAAGTATTTGAAGGGCTGTCACCAATGTTCCCTCTAAGCTGTGGGGTCTTGTGAGCAAAAATTCTGCTTTGTGAGCTACTGGCATGAATGTTGTGAGCGAGCCGTTTGGCTACCACATAAATTAGTCTGCTCTGGAGCCCCATCCTTCCTGAGCCAAGACAAAAATGTGTGAGCTGGAGCCTAAAAAACTGTGAGCTAGCTCACACTAACTCAGCTTAGAGGGAACACTGGCTGTCACTCAGAGGAGGGCAGGGAGCTGTTCCTGTTGGCAGCAGAGCAGAGGACTCACAATAATGGGCTTAAATGAAGGGCAGGAGAGTGGATCTTAGGAAACACTTTTTTTACAGTCAGAGTTGTGCCACAGTGGAATCAGCTGCCTAGGGAGGTGGTGAGCTCCTCCTTGCTGGGAGTCTTTAAGCAGCGGCTGGACAAACACTTGTCAGGGATGCTCTAGACTGATCCAGCATTGAGCAGGGGGTTGGACTAGGTGGCCTGATTGGCCCCTTCCAACTCAGTGACTCTGTGATTCTATGGGGCCTTGCAGCAGTTTATTTTTTTAATTTATTTTTTATTACCAATTTTTTCAACAGGCAAAACCAAACCAAACAAAAGAATAGACAGAGCAATTTTCCCATATAGGGGACAGCAAGATCTCTCCAGAATCATTTAAAAAAAAAGAAAGATAAATTAGAAACATAGCAGGGTAGCTGTAAAGCAGATATCTACAAACAGTCCATGTTTCAAACCAGCTCCTTGCAGCAATTTTTAAAGAACCACAACTGCTTCTAAAATGGCAGCAGCCGCAGGATGGCCCCCTGGCTGCCGTCAGCTTGAGTTTGGCGCTCAGATGCCTTGGAGACCGCTTGCAGTCAGGGCAGGACACTGACACGGGAGAATCGTCACACGTGGGGAAGGTAGAAACCTTCTAATACAGGGGTGTCAAACATGCAGCCCGGGGGCCAGATGAGGCCCTCAGAGGGCTTCTTTCAGGCCCGCAGTGGAACTGGCTGTCTTCTGCTTCTTCTTCCATTTCTGCTGCTGCTGCTTCGTAGGTTTGCAGCTTACAGATACACACCTGAACAGCATACTCAAGATTGCAGCAACACAGACATTTTGATGCAATAATTCAGAGCAAGAGGTGTCAGTTATCAGACACTGTGAAATAAACAAAATATTGCAAGAGTGCTAATGTTTTAAGCATGATCTTATTTTAAGTAAAAAGGCACCCTCTGTGTTCGTGTCCTTTATAAAGTTTATATCTCCGCTACCTGGCATTACATTTGATGACACACGGCCCGGCCCAAAAGGGTCTAATTCATGTCAGATCCGGCCTTCATAACA
>NW_015172567.1:39165-39340 GCF_001447785.1 Gekko japonicus
CATGTGTTTCCGTTCCTGGTACCTCCACTGGTTTCAGAACACAAGTTGTCAAAGTAATATGTAGTTCCACCCTAAGAAGTCACCGGTTTCAAGATGTCTGGCCTCCACTTGTCTGGTTGCAGGAAATGGGGGTGAAAAAACAGAGTTGAATGGATGTAATGAGGCTGGTTCTTCC
>NW_015172567.1:41413-41642 GCF_001447785.1 Gekko japonicus
AGGATCCCTGCCATGGGGGACGGTGATATGCGGTGCACCTGCCATAGCCAGGATGTGACGCTATGCGTTGCTCTGGCAATGGGGCTGTTTGGAGTCCCGTTGCCAGAGCGATGCATAGCGTCACATCCTGGCGACGGCGGGTGCACTGCGTATCGCCGTCCCCCGCGGCAGGGATCCTGTAAAGAGCTGCAGATCCCCCGGCATTTGGTAAGCCTAGAGAAGGGGTTTA
>NW_015172567.1:41989-46003 GCF_001447785.1 Gekko japonicus
AGTCATAAGTTCTTTCAGAGCTGTTCTCTCACAAGCAGTCCTCGAAAGAGCTCTCTCAGCCCCACCTGCCTCACAGGGTGTCTGTGGTGGGGAGGAGGAGGGAGAAGAGATTGTAAGCCGCTCTGAGACTCCTTTGTGTAGTGAAGGACGGGGTATAAATCCGATCTCTTCTTCTTCACTGACAAGACATTAAAACTCAATAACTGCTGAAGGTGAAATAAGAGATTAAAAAATCCGTTTTCTTCCAGGCCAGACTCCACAATTATATTAAATATAAACTCTATTTTTTATTTAACACTAAATTGCAGTAAACAATATAAGCAAAAAAAAAACCTCTGTGGTGCCCCCCCTTCCCTTGATGTCCTCAGCATGTGCTTATTTTGCTTAATGGTTAATTGAGGGCTAGTGGAGGAGACAGAGATTGTGACACTGTTGTTGACCCTGAGACGTATGGGGCATTCCACAAAGTACTCCGGTTTATACTGTATGCCTCCTCTGGCAGGGACCTGCCTTCTTGTCCTCTGTAAAGTACAAGGATGATGATGACGACAATAACGATGACGACGACAATGACAATGGTGATGGATAACTGACAGGGAGCTTCTGTGCCGGATCCCACTCAAAATCTCCACTGATGAGTGATGCCAACTCCATGTTGGGAAATTCCTGGAGATTTTGGGGCAGAGGACAGGGCTTGGTGAAGAGAGGGACCTCAGCGGGTATAGTGCCGCACAGTCCGCCCTCCAAAGCAGCCTTTTTATCCAGGAGAACTAATCTCTGTCATCTAGAGATCAATTCTAAATCCAGGAGATCTCCAGGACCCACCTGGAGGCTGGCAACCCTACACACTGACAGAAGGGCTTGCAGGACTTCCTTGCCCACCCCTGTGAAGTTCCAAATGCTCTGAAATGCTGGGGGGCATCTAGGAACACCGGGAGAAAGGAGTTGGAAGTCTGCCACAGGAAGGAGGAATTGGCAAAAATGAACACACACAATCCCACACCTTTCAATTAGTGGAGATTTTCCTCTGTTCATCAGTTAATTTTTTTCGGCTCATTCCCTCTCTCCGGCTGTTCACTAACCAGCCTTCAGGTGGGACCTGGAGATCCCCTGGAATTACAGCTCATCTCCAGGCTAGGGAGACCAGTTCCCCTGGAGCAAATGGATGCTTTGGAGGGTGGACTCTGGGACACCGTACCCCACTGAGGTCCCTGTTCTCACAGGGCCCCATCCCCAAATCCCCAGGAGTTTCCCAGCCTGGATCTGGACACCCTGTCCCCCCACCCAATCCCCTGCCAGTGGCCGGATGGGACCTGGAAGCCCTTCGTGTGGCTGAGACCCAGCCGTTTCCTGTGCCTCTCGTTTTTCTTCTTACATAATTTCAGAAAGGGCCTTGGCTAGAGGAAGGGAAACATACCAGTGCGGAGAGCTTCCTAATCCTTGCAGCACCGCAGGGCATGAAGCTGCTCGGGAGACGCCGAGATCTGAGTTTCTTGCTCTGCTATTTTATTTTATTTTTAAGCATGGATGCTTTAACATAAAGCGGCTCTGCTTCACCAGGGCACGCCAAACCAAATGCAGCCCACTGAAGCTGCAATCCACCTTTCCCCCTCGCCGCCAGTGTTCCCTCTAAGCTGAGTTAGTGTGAGCTGGCTCGCAGTCTTTTAGCCTCCGGCTCACACATTTTTGTCTTCGCTCAGGAAGGATGGCTCCAAAGCAAAGTAATTTCCGCAGCAGCCAAATCACTCGCTAACAACCTCAATGCCAGTAGCTCACAAAGTAGAATTTTTGCTCATAAGACTCTACAGCTTAGAGGGAGCATTGCTTGCCGCCTTCCTGGCACTGCAAAAATACTGGGTTTGCCGAGATCCTGCCCAGCTACAATCCATTAGGAGTCTGCTCTGGATTTTGTGTGCCAGGTCTTCTCTTTTATCTTTGACGCTGCCTGTAGGTGAGCTCCCGGTGCACATTAATTCAGCACTGACCTTACTGTGACAGCATTTAGGTAGATGGAGGAGTCTTCTTGTGAGAACTGGGCTTGGGGAGAACCTATTATTCTCCTTTTGAGCAGGAAAAAACCCAGTATGGGCACTGTGCTGACTGGCCAGCTGTTCTGTCAATCTTGCAGCAACTCTCCTCTGACCTCCCTTCTCAGTGACGCTGCCTGTAGGTGAGCTCCCGGTGCACATTAATTCAGCACTGACCTTACTGTGACAGCATCTAGGTAGATGGACGAGTCTTCTTGTGAGGACTGGGCTTGGGGAGAACCTATTATTCTGCTTTTGAGCAGGAAAAAAACCCAATATGGGCACTGTGCTGACTGGCCGGCTGCTCTGTCAATCTTGCAGCAACTCTCCTCTGACCTCCCTTCTCAGACCTGCCTGTGCGCGGCCCTGAATGGCTAGCCGTGTTGCCCATCAAACGGACACTTCGTTCCCTGACCAGAGTTGATTTCCAAATTTAAACTGACATAGGGAGGAAAGGATCAGCAAAAGGAAAATTAAGTAAATGCAAAATAAGCATGGGAAAGCGAGAACGTTGTCAGTCCACCCAAAGCAGTGGTATGTGTATTTTTTATCTGCAGGAGTGTCTACTTTGGAGATATCCATCTGGATATCTGTGAGGGTTTTCATCAAGCCCTTGTTCCTCTGAGTAGAATGCATGGCTCCCCCATGCACACTTTTTGTTCCCTCAGCAACTCTGTAAGGTTCATTAGCCTGCAACAGTGTGACAGGCCCCAAATCACTCCGTGAACTTTGTGGGCGAGATCCGAACCCAGATCCTTCTTCAGTACTCTAACCACTACACACCACTCTCCCTGGAGTGAAGCCGGGAGAGGCAAAGTTTTCTCCGCACACGCAGTGGAAAAGCCCAGAGTCCTCTGCAAAGGTCTGTCTTTGACAATTGTGCAAAATGATCCTGCTGACAACTGTCCCCCCCCTCTTTTAGAACAAGATTATATGTTTCAGACATTGTAGGTTGTTTGATTGCTCTTCTGACCTGGAGAGGCCAGGCTAGTCCGATCTTGTCAGATCTTGGGAACTAAGCAAGGTCGGCCTAGGGTAGTATTTGGATGGGGGACCTCCAAAGAAGGGGCAGGGAATGGCAAACCCCTTCTGTTAATTACTGGGCTCCATGGATGAGCAGGCCCCAAGTCTAATGATCGGCTCAGCTTTATTAGTGATTCAGCAGATACAAGGCAAAACTCGAGGGCAACAGCCCTGTTTAAAGAGCATGCAAACACCACACCCAACTACACCCAACTCCCAACGATAAGCTATTTACACAACCTCAATTCCTCATTGGCCACCTCCAGAGTCCTCGTGGGCTATTGTTCTAGAGCTCCAAGCTGTCAGCAAGCTGCCATAGGGTGGTGTGTTCTTTTCTCCATGTTACATTGTACTCGATCCATCCCCCCTGTACCTCCCTGTGTAGGTGTTTACTTTCTTTTGCTTGCTACATCTGCGGAACTGCTCAAGGTCAACCAGCTGGAGGTGGGATGGAGTTATGGCGTTGCTTTGCTTATTATGTATCTCATGCCTGAGAACTGAACTTGTGTTTATGTTGTAGAACCGTTGTGTTCCCAAGGAATTGGGCGCTAGTTTTATCTGCATTCCCGCCAGCGGGAATTGGACTCATTGGTCCTAACCTGGTTCAAGTTCCTTTATTATGTTTCCCTATGGGGTCTGTAGTCATTCCTAACAATTCTTGTGTTCCTGAGCTAACCATCGCTTTATAATGAATTTAACTTTGATCTTCAAACGTGGATTTATTTCGAATGCATGGGGAATCAGACACAAGCTCAGCCGGTCTCTCGTGAAAAATGGGTCATTTCGTAGAAAAAGAGGTGCAGGAGCTCATTAGCATAACTCATTAGCATAACTTGTTTGCATATGCCACACCCCCTGACATCACCGGAAGTGTGTCAGAAGAAGGCAACACCCACCGCTCAGGCTCCACTGGACTCTTTTGGATTGCTAGCTATGGGGGGGGGGGGGGGGTCTGCCCTTGCAG
>NW_015172567.1:46280-56623 GCF_001447785.1 Gekko japonicus
TATGGGGGGGGGGGCAGATCTGCCCTAGCAGAGGAGGGAGAGCTTGTCCCTGAATAAACCTTGGCCGTAAAGGTGCCACTGGACTGTTTTGGATTGCTAGCTACGGGGGGGGGGGGGGGGGAATGTGCAGATCTGCCCTCACAGAGGAGGGAGAGCTTGTACCTGAAGGCGGGCCTGGGGGGCTTTGCAACTTACCTGGCTGCTTCTTGCTCTTCGTGGCCCAACTGAGGGCTGCTGGGAGCAGGGGGTGGGTCTTGTTGCATGTGCCCACCCCCTGGGCTCCTTACTGCCGGAGCTCCACTCCTGTGCGCTCCCGCTGGAAATGACCCCTGGTGAAAACAGTCCCGGGATGTTCCAGCCCCAATACATAACAACTTCTGTTGGTAGGGTAGCCAGCTCTGAGTTGGAAAATACCTGGAGATTTCAGGGGTGGATCCTGAAGAGGGAGGGTTTGGGGAAGGGAGGGGCTTCAATGGAGTGTAATGCCATAGAGTCCACCTTCCAAAACGGCCATTTTCTCTAGGTGAACTACTCTCTGTTGCCTGAAGATCAGTTCTAATAGCGGGGGATCTCCAGCCGCCACCTGGAGACTGGCAACACTATCAGTTTAACTGTTGCTTTGAAAACGCTAGCAGGTTGCCATAAGTTGGCTGCAACTTGACAGCATTTTACACGCACGCACACACAGAGGTTGTTTGAAGTAATTATAGACCAAATAAATACATAAAATAGCCTGCGGTAAATAGATCGCTACGACTAAAACATTCCTTTTCTCAGAGCAGATGTTTTAAAGAAGAGATTAATATTTGGAAAAAATTTAAAATGCTGCAGCATTTGAGGGATTGCGTCCATTGAAAGAGGGTTTGCATCACAAACAGTTCCTTCTGTGTATGTGCATGTTTGGTGTAGTGGCTAATCTGGGAAAACCGGATTTGATTCCACATTCCTGCACTTGCACCTGGCTGGATGAGCTTGGGCAAGCCATAGTTTGGGCACAGCTGTTCTTGAAAAACAGCAGTTTCTGTCAGAGCTCTCTCAGCCCCACCCACCTCACAGGGTGTCTGTTGTGGGGAGGGGAAGGGAAAGGAGTTTGTAAGCCGCTCTGAGACTCCTTTGGGTAGTGAAGGGCGGGGTATAAATCCAATCTCTTCTCTTCTTTGCGAGACATACAAGAGACTACGCAAAGCGGTGGACCCCGTTGGGTGAGTGTGACATGCCATCAACCGTCAGCAGCCTCGTTCGGGTCTCGCAAACGGAACAGGGTCGCTCCAGGCTTTCCTGGGATGGCTCCTCGCCACCAGCTCTTTCTGAAGTTGGTTTCAGCTTCCTGTTGGACTCCTTCCCACCTTGTTACGGTGCCAGCCCATTTGGTTGCTCAGATTAATTAAGATGAAAATAATTCAGCTAGTTTATGAATTACCCGCTTGCTCAGTGTGTGGTTGGCTTCTCCTAGTTTGTGTTAAAAGATATACTTCAGACGCCAGTTTCTCTGCATTGAGGTTCAGGGGATGTGGCGCTTTGATACCATCTCCGCTTTGCATGTAGAAGATCCTCCCAAGTTCAGTCCCCGGCGTCTTCAGTTCACAAGATCAAGCCCTGACCTGGATTGCCCCGGCCAGTCCGATCTCGTCAGATCTTGGAAGCTAAGCAGGGTCGACTCTGGCAAGTACTTTGATGGGAGACTCCCTTGGAATAACAGAGGCGGGGACAGGCTTTATTCAGCCACCTCTCTGAATATCCTCCAGGACCCCAGTAGGGGTCAGTCACCATGACTTCCAGGTGCACTCATACTCACACACAGGGCTTTTTTTGTAGAAAACGCCCAGCAGGAACTCATTAGCATAATTGGCCACACCCAACAGCAGAGACCTATTAGCCTATTAGGCCACACCCCACATGTTACCAGAAGTGTGGTAATCCAACCACACCCACCTTTTGCTTCTTCTTCTGTTTACTTTGTTGTCAAAACCCTTGGGCTTTTCTTGTAGCAGGAACTCCTTTGCATGTTAGGCCACACACCCCTAATGTAGCCAATCGTAATAAGTTTCTGCTGTTGGGAGTGGCCTATGATGCTAATGAGTTCCTGCTGGGTGTGGCCAACTCAGGAGCCAGCCGGAACTCCGTTCCTGTGCGTTCCTGCCCAAAAATAGCCCTGCTCACACACACACATATAAAAAAACCAATAACAGTTCACAGGATCAAGTATAAGTAATTTATTTATTTTACTTGTTTTACTTCACTTATACCCCACCATCCCCCCCCCAAATCGGCTTGCGTCATTTTCTTCTCCTCCATTTTATCCTCACAACAACCCCGTGAGGTAGATTAGGCTGATCGCAGGTATGAAAGCACTCTATTTGTGCTCCTGGAAAGATGCTGCCAGTCGGAGGAGGCAATACTGACTTCGACGGGCCAGTGCCACGAGTCAGAAGTACTGTGCAGATGTTAGAGTGAACACACACACACACATCCTGCCTGTACATGTGAACCTCTGTACATGCATCCACTGAAACTGGTGAACAGAGCGAGTAGAAGACAGCTCCACGTGTTCATAGGTGGAAAGGGCTCTGGCTTAGTAGCGGAGCGTCTGATATGCATGCAGAAGGTCCCAGGTTCAGCTCCTATCATTTCTGCCAGGTCCCCCCTGGCCACCGGAGGGGGGGTGGCGGGGGCAGAGTTGCCAGATCCAGGCTGGGAAACTCCTGGAGATTTGGGGATGGAGCCTGGGGAGGGCAGGGACCTCAGTGGGGTACGCCATAGAGCCCACCCTCTAAAGCATCCATTTCCTCCAGGGGAACTGATCTCTGTAGTCTGGAGATGAGCTGTAATTCCGAGGGATCCCCAGTCCCACCTGGAGGCTGGCCTCCCTAGGGTGATGTGAGAAGCCTCTGACAGTCAAATGCTGACCTTGGTAGATCCACAGACTGACTCCATAGAAGGACGTTCCATGTGTCCAGGGTGCTGGGGTCGTCCTTTAATCCCAAGCAGCCTGGATCCTGCCTGCCGTATGGGACGCCTTCCCCCCCGTATGTTTCTCTCCTCCCCTTATCTCGGCGTTCCTTTTCTGCAGCCAAGGTCTGAGGCGAAGCCTTTTCAGAGGGAAGCAGCAAAGTGTATGATCCTCCAAGCCGCAGATACACCCCATGCTCAGGAACGGGGGCTTGGGCCTGCTAACCAGGCCTGGTAGCAGGCCCTGTCGGGTGGGTGGGGCCCTGCTGGCGGCCGCCTCACCATGCCAATCCCTGATGCCAGCCTTGCTTACAACTATTATTAGAACTATGCTTTTTATGGTGCTTTTTTGTTTTGTTTTCACCTGTAGTTTTTAGATACGGCAATATGCCCGATGTCGCTTTAGCACTCCCACCAAGTGGATCTGTGACTCACAAATGCTGTAAATAAATCAATATACAATTTTTTTTAAAAAAAAACAACAACATCAGACTGAAATAACCAAGAGAACTTCGGTAGAAAAGAGCAAGAGTCCAGCAGCACCTTAAAGACTAACAAGGTTTGTGGCAGGGGATGAGCTTTTGTCGAAATCTCCTCCCCTGACACAAATATTGTTGGTCTTTAAAGTGTGGAAGGTTGGTAGTTCAGCAGTTCGAGACCCGAGTGTGCCACATGACGGAGTGAGCTCCCGTCTCTAGTTCCAGCTCCTGCCAACCTAGCAGTTCGAGAGCAAGAAATTGCAAGTAGATAAATAGGTACCACTTCGGTGGGAAGGGAACAGCGTTCCGTGCGCCTTGGCGTTTAGTCATGCCGGCCACATGACCACGGAAACGTCTTCGGACAGCGCTGGCTCTTTGGCTTTGAAACGGAGATGAGCACCGCAACCCTAGAGTCGGATTCGACTGGCTTTCGAGCAAGGGAACCTTTACCTTTTACCTTTAAAGTGCTACTGGACTCTTGCTCTTTTCTACTGCTACAGACAGACTAGCTATCCACCAAGAGAACTTCAGTCCTGTATCTGCTGCCTGACAATAACAATGCTGAACTATACAGCAGAGTTGATATAAAAGGATTTTTTTAAAAAAAATCCCAGATGCCTGGTAACCACTGGAGCTTAATAATGTTAGCCTGGGTTGTTGTAGGGTTCTGGATCCAAGTCTCTCATCACTAGAACCTAAGCTTTGGAAACCCAAGTTTTGCACTGGTTGTAACCATTGTTGAGATCGTGCATGTAAAACACTTTGAATACTAGAACAGTTATCTGTAAAGACAATTGGTATTAATATTTACTAGTAACCTTAGTACTGGGCTTGCTGAAAGGTGGAGGAAAGAACGCAGAGGTTCTATACTGGAAGAAGCCACTAGGTGTCTCTATACTCTTATACCTCAACTTCTACCCCGACAGCCATTCTCAGAATGTGTTCTCCAAGCCTACCTGGGTTTATGCACAAATGTGGGGTTAGTCGCTGCCAAAACATCCTGAGCCATCTCACATTTTTAAAAAACTAGAAAGCAAGTTTAACCTATGGTTAAAGGGGGAGAGACCTGGGCATGCCTGGTGTCATCTCAGTAGATGCAAGCTCACCTTAAGTGAGGGTTTGGTGTGGGGTATTCAGCAGGGGTCATTTCCTGCAGGAGAGCACAGGAGCGGAGCTCTGGCAGTAAAGAGCCCTTGGGGCGGGCACATGCAACAAGCCCCACCCCCTGCTCCCAGCAGCCCTCAGTCAGAGCAAGAAGCAGCCAGGTAAGTTGCAGAGCCCCCCCCCCGGCCCCCCAGTCCAAAACAGTCCAGTGGCTCCTTTAAGACCAAGTTTTATTCAGGTACAAGCTCTCCCTCCTCTGCGAGGACAGATCTGCATGTTCCCCCCCCCAATAGCTAGCAATCCAAAACAGTCCAGTGGAGCCTGAGCGGCGGGGGTTGCCTTCTGACACACTTCCAGTGATGTCAGGGGGGTGTGGCCTATGCAAATAAGTTATGCTAATGAGTCATGCTAATGAGCTCCTGCACCTCTTTTTCTACGAAATGACCCCTGGGTATACAATTGGATAGGAACACAAGAGGGGAGTGAACACAGTCTGTTGGTATCATGCACGTATGACTACTTCGATATTAATTGTTGAGGCAGGAGTGAAATTTGGCAGGGTCCAAAGGGGGTCCCTCTTGGATGTATTCAAGGAGGGAGAGAGAGAGAGAGAGAGAGAGAGATTTTTTTAATGTCATAATAATTGTAGCAATGCTATCAATACCAGAAAAATCTAAAAGTCTGAGGTGTCTTAAACATGCTTCTCTATTATATGCGTATGTGTGCATTAAGTGCCAAAGTGCTATAGTGGCACCATTGAGATCCATTGAGTCAATGCATCTTAATGGTGCCGCTATAGCATTTCAAAGAAAAGTCTGAGGAAGATCGCACAGTGAAAAAGGTGCCGGGGAGGTGGGTAAGCAACACTGTTTGAAAGGACCATTTCAAATGAGCTTGAGAGACGGCTCACTAATGGAAGGAAATGTTCTGAATGAAACCACCATCCCTATATCTAAGGCTCCCTCTAAGCTGTGGAGTCTCGTGAGCAAAAATTCTACGCTGTGAGCTCCTGGCATTAAAGTTGTGAGCGAGCAGTTAGCTACTGCATCAGTTAGTTTGCTCTGGGGCCATCCTTCCTGAGCTGAGACAAAAAGGTGTGAGCCGGAGGCTAAAAAACTGTGAGCTGGCTCACACCAACTCGGCTTAGAGGGAACACTCGAAATCAGGCCAACAATGAATAACATCCGGTTTAGAAGGGTAATGTGAAAAGGGCCTTAATGTCCTCCAGAGCCTCCTATTGTTAACATCCTTCCTCATTTCTTGCAAACTGAGGGCCGTGGCCTCCTTGGCTGAGTCAGTCCATCTCATCTCTATTACATAGACCTATGCAGTTGTTCATAACAATAACTCATCATCCAGGGCTATTTGTGGGCAGGAACGCACAGGAACGGAGTTCCAGCTGTCTCCTGAGTTGGCCACGCCCAGCAGGAACTCATTAGCATAATAGGCCACACCCAACAGCAGAAACTCATTAGGATTGGCTACATTAGGGGTGTGCGGCCTAACATGCAAAGGAGTTCCTGCTACAAAAAAGCCCTGGGTTTTGACAGCAAACAAGGTAAACAGAATAACAAGCAAAAGGTGGGTGTGGCTGGATAACCACACTTCTAGTAACATGAGGGTGCAACCTAGTATGCTAATGAGCTGTGCTGTCAGGGGTGTGGCCTAATATGCTAATGAGTTCCTGCTGTTGGGTGTGGCCTATTATGCTAATGAGTTCCTGCTGGGCTTTTTCTACAAAAAGAGCCCTGCCGTCATCTGTTAGAACAAATGAACTACGAAATATATAGGCAGGGCTCTCTTGCGGGGGGGGGGGTGACATATGATGAGTGTGGACGGGATTAGGTAGGAGGAGCTGTGGTGGAAAGTGCCATCGAGGTACAGCCGACTGATGGCCACCCCATAAGGCTTCCAGGGCAAGGGACAAACGGGTGGTTTTGCCATGGCCTGCCTCTGCGTAGCGACCCTGGACTTCCTTGGAGGTCTCCCATATATATACTAACCAGGGCCGACCCTGCTTAGCTTCCGAGATCTGATGAGATTGGGCCACCCCGGGCCACCCAGGTCAAAGTTGGCCATACGGGGGCGCCCTAAGTCGGCTGCAACTTGACGGCATTTTACACACACACAGAGAGGAGGAGCTAGTTCTCACTCGATCTGTTTTTTGAGAACCAGTATGACGTATGGGCTAGAGTGCCAGAACAGGGTCTGGGATTCCCGGGTTCAGTTCCCCTTCCTGCCTTGGAAGCTCGCTGGGTGACTTTGGGCCAGTTTATCTCTCAGCCTTACCCACCTCCTGGGATCGCTGCGTGGATTAAAGGTGGAGAACTGGGGGACAAGGTGGATTGACCTGAGCTTCTTGGAAAGAGTCTGGGAGAGAAATGTACTAAATGAACAAACAATTTTGTGACTGGGCTTTGCCGCTCTCTCACCGAATGCTCCTCCGGATGCGACAAAACGCCCGAGATGTTATATTATAATGTAGAATGTGGGTCCCAGTTGCCTTGGAGAAAGATGGGCTTATAAAGTTCTTAAATACATTATATAAAGAAATAACTTGTGTGACAGACAGAGACAGACAGACAGACAGATATTTGGTGTAGCACAGTGGTTAAGAGCGCAAACTCTAATCTGGGAAAACCGGGTTTGATTCCCCGTTCTTCCACATGCAGCTGCTGGCGTGACCTAGGGTCAGTCACAAGTTCTCTCAAGGTCAGTTCTCGAGAGAGCTCTCTCAGCCCCACCTTCCTCACAGGGTGTCTGTTGTGGGGAAGGGGAAGGAGATTGTAAGATGCTCTGAGACGCCTTTGGGTAGTGAAGGGTGGGGTATAAATCCAATCTCTTCTTCTTCTCTTCTTCTTTTTTCACCACCCTGTCATCTGCAAACTTAGCCAGTTTGGTTAAGTGTGGGGTTAAGTGTGTGGACTCTAATCTGGGAGAACCGGGTTTGATTCCCCATTCCTCCACTTGCACCTGCTGATGTGACCTTGGGTCAGTCACAGGCTCTGGCACAGCTGTCCTTGAAAAAGAGCAGTTCCTGTCAAGAGTTCTCTCAGCCCCACCCACCTCACAGGGTGTCTGTTGTGGGGAGGGGAAGGGAAAGGAGTTTGTAAGCCGCTCTGAGACTCCAAGTGAAGGGCGGGGTATAAATCCAGTCTCTTCTCTTCTTCTTTTTTCTTCTTCATCCTGCACCTGAAACCCCCATATCAGCCTTTGCCCAGGCCGGACTAGGTAAGAATAAAAACTGTTAGCGCTGAAATCTTCTGCTCTCTCCGGATCACATCCTTCATTTCATTCCATCTCTTTCTCTCCAAATGGGAACACAAATTGGCTTACGACAGACAACAGAGTACAACAAAACAAACACCACTGGACAGGAGAAGGGAGAGGAGGGGAGGGAGGCTTCTGAATGCAGAGCAGATTCTCTCTCTCTCTCTCTCTCTCCCTCTCCCTCTCCCTCTCCCTCTCCCTCTCCCTCCCAGGTAGGGTTGCCAGCTCTGGGTTGGAAAATACCTCAAGATTTGGGGGGGTGGAACCTGGGGAGGGCAGGGTTTGGGGAGGGGGAGGGACCTCAGCAGGGTACAATGCCATCGCGTCCTCCCTCCAAAGCAGCCATTTCCTCCAGGTGAACTGAGCTCTGTCGTCTGGAGATCAGGAGTAATACCAGGGTATCTCCAGGCCTCACCTGGAGGTTGGCAACCTACTCTGAGATTTTCCTGTCAGCTCTGGGCCGACCTTCAGGCTAAGTTCCAGAGGCCTAGAGGCCTTTGGCTACCGCCCTTCGTCTTAGGACCAAGAGATCTCACCTCTGGCCACGCCCAGGCCTTAGGGTTGCCAAGTGGAAAAACCTGTGGACCGGGGGACTCCCGGTGTGGGGCCACGACCATCCGAGGGGAAACCATAGAGTTTTCCCTCAGATGAACGTGGCCCCGTCCCCAGCGTGCCTGGCGTCATAACGTCACTTCCTGGTGACGCGCACGCCGGGGTGGGGTTCCCCCCGGGGCCCGATCCGCCGGTGGCGGGGAACGGGCCTCTGGGGTGGGGGTTTCCCCGCCCCCCCGGGGGGACTTGGCAAGCCTACCAGGCCTTAAGTGCCTTCCCAGGAGAGGGATAAATGTTCCACCTGGATGTTACAAGCTGGTGGCCATCTTCCCACAATCCCCCTCCTGCGACCCTTCGGACAAGGCCTCAGGCCTTGAGGCCTGTTTGATTCAGTGATGTACTTCTCGCTTCCTTGGTGACGGCCCAGCGCTCAGCCCCGAGAAGTGTTTGACAGACAAGTGCACAAATAGGATCTTATGACGTGGTATAACCCGCCCCACAGTGGGTGATTCTGCACTAGACCTTAAATCCTGGTTCAGCCCTGTCCCCGAGCTTACATCCTGTATGACACTCAAGTTCACCCCTGTAATTACCCCGGGGTATTTTTTGTTTCCACACTACACTGAGGTCACCCCGGTTTCGCCCCACACTTGTCCCGGGATAAATGGATGCTGTTATAACCAGGGATGAATGCAAGGTATTGTGTCGCGAGCTGAACGCTGATAAAACCAGGGATGAGATCCAAGTACAGAAAGGACCCATGCTGTCACGAAGCGAAACCCATCCAGCACATCGTACCACGAGACAAGCAAGAGAAATGGTGCAGGATAGCAACAGCACCACCCACATCACAAGCAGTTTTTCATCTTCTGTGGGTGCTTGGGTGCATGAATACGCATGGGCACGCACGCACGGGACAGCGAGGCTCATCTCCATCATTCATCGCCTGCTTTTGGAAGCGAAAAAAGTCATAATGGCATCGTGTAATATGTCGAGCATCTATAATTCATGGTCCCGGGATCACGTGGCAGTGCTCCCGTCAGCTCCCGTCAGTGCTCCCGTCGGCTTCACTCGGCGGAGTGAAATGTTTGTAATCAATCTAGGCGAAAAGGGGAGCTCAAGACAACAGACCCGGAGAGAAGCCGTAAATACGAGCCAAATCCGGCAGCAGGGTTGACTCATGCCAAGGAGTACCCGGCGCCCACAAGCAGGCCTGCAAAAGTCACGTGGAAATCCACAGGATTAGAGGGAGACGGAGCAAACCGCTGCCACGGAATGCGAATTGTAATAACCCACTTACAGAAGCGGAGGTGGAGGCCGACTCTGCACCAAGGACTTCGAGTGGCTTAACAAACATTCCTTAAGAATTCTGTCGATTTGGGGGAAAGGTCAGAGGAGACGGCCAAATTGAGTGTGAGGCTGGAGCGCTGCCCCCTTTGACAGTTAAGGGTTAACAACTACACACAGAGAGACAGGCACACATGGTGGAGCCTGGCCGTCTCTTGGAATTACAACTAATCTCCAGAGGACAGAGATTAGTCACCCTGGAGGAAATGGCTGCTTTGGAGGGTGGACTCTCTGGTATTGTACCCTGCTGAGGTCCCTCCCCTCCCCAAGCCCCGCCCTCCCCAGGGTCCACCCCCAAATCTCCAGATATTCCCCAACCTGAATTTGCCAACCCTGGTGTGGATGTCCTATGCTTCCAATTCTGACTTCCAGGGCTATTTTTGGGCAGGAACGCACAGGAACGGAGTTCCGGCTGGCTCCCAAATTGGCCACGCCTAGCAGGAACTCATTAGCATAATAGGCCACACCCAACAACAGGAACCCATTAGGATTGGCTACAATTAGGGGCGTGTGGCCTAACATGCAAAAAAAAGCCCTGGGTTTTGACAACAAACAAGGTAAACAGAATAAGAAGCAAAAGGTGGGTGTGGCTGGATGAGCACACTTCTGGTAACACGGAGGCCTAATATGCTAATGAGCTGT
>NW_015172567.1:56649-61677 GCF_001447785.1 Gekko japonicus
AGCCTCCAGCTCACACCTTTTTGTCTTAGCTCAGGAAGGATGGCTCCAGAGCAAACTCATTTATGCTGTAGCCAAATCGCTTGCTCATAACTTTAATGCCAGTAGCTCACAAAGTAGAATTTTTGCTCATAAGACTCCACAGCTTAGAGGGAGCGTTGCTTCTAGGTAGGATCAACTGATTGATAAACTAGATTGATAAATTAAGATGTGGCCCTGAGACCCGACCAAGACTCCCTAGGGTAGAATTTGGCACCCCAAAAATCATCTTTTCTTTCAAAACGGAAGCAGGTGTCTGTGTGGAGTTCTCAGACAGGACAGTCTATAGTTGCAGGGCAGGGGATAAAAATGATTAGGAGATTAGAAAAAGAGGGGGGAAACCTAAACCGGTTGAGCACAGATTTTTAGCCTCCAGCTCACACCTCACGTTTTTTTTGCTTTATGAAATGACAACACCGCACAAAGATGCCTGGAGGATGTTTTCTGAATCACAGGAAGTAGTTCTGCACATAGTGCGCAATGAACTTCCGGAACTGCATACTACAAAATATCACAACGATTTCTCAAATAGATTACCTTTCAAAAGGAAATCATTGGACAGATTCACGGAGGATAGCCCAATCAGAGTAGGGCTGCCAATTTCCAGGTGGCACCTGGAGATCTCCCGCTATTACAATTGATCTCCAGATGACCAAGATCAGTTCCCCTGGAGAAAATGGCTGCTTTAGAAAGTGGACTGTGTGGCATTCTTCACTTTCTAGTGAATATGGCCAATATGGGGCTCTTGCCCAACAGGATTTCTGATTGGCTACTGGAGATCGGAGGGTCTGTGCAAATGGAAATAATATTGCTTCAGTTGGAGTTGCCATCTCAGTGCTGTTTTTATTCTCTCATCCTTCTTTTCTCGGGGTATTTTTAAAATTACCCTTGGGCTTCCTATGTGTGGCTGGCTCTGTCTCATGTGGCAGCCATTTTGTGGCTGGCTCCACCTCTTTGGGCAGCCATTTTGTGGTTGCGCCTTCACCCTGTGTCAACATTCCAAAGGTGCCCATGAACTCAAATGTTTGGTCCCCTATTACTGAGGGTGGGGAAAACTAGAAAAGATTATTTTCAGCCTTTTATTTCTCAAGATGGGCTTTGGTCTTTGCATTTTGTCTCAGAGCCTATTGTCTGTCTGTATTTACAACAGGCATCAAAGCACGACGATTGCAGAAAGCAAGTACAAAATGGCTGCTCACCCTTCCTACAGCACCCTCTGGAGGGTTGCACCAGGGGGTCTCCGACCTTTTTGAGTCTGCAGGCACCTTTGGAATTCTGACCCAGCGTGGTGCGCACAGACACAAAATGGCTGCCACAGGAGGCGGAGCCAGCCACAAAATGGCAGCTGCATCTTACCTTTAGTCACACAGTGAAGATCCATCAACTGTGGTTCTAGCTGCTGACAAACCAGCATTTAAAAAAAATCTGTACAACCAATCAAATGCCCCATCCAGCCCTGCCCACTTTCTAAATCTGCTAGGCAGGTGCCAGGAAAGGGGACAGCGGGCACTATGGCACACGTGGGCACCATGTTGGCACACATGGACACCATTACCCTTGAATAATCTGACATTCCAGCCTACAGCTGTGCTATTTGTTTACACCGAGATGTGAAATGCAGACTGAATTCCAGTGAGCAGAAGATTCCAGCCATAAGGTTTGGATAATGATTGGATTCCACAGGAAATATTTTTACATGGACCTTTCTACTACCTTTTGGCCTGGGTGAAAGGATTCCTGAATTCCTTGTTTCTTTCCAGAACTCCCTTTTTAAAGATCCAGTTTCCTTTCTTGCCTTCGCATACCAGCACACACGGGGTTAAAAGGAGTCTGGGAAAGAATGCATAGCCTTCGCAGGGAGCAGGGATTCGAACCCAGAACCTTTAGACTGCTCTCAACCCTGACTTTCAATATTCAGTCTTTTAAAAATATCGGGCCTTCGCAGGGAGCAGGGATTCGAACCCAGAACCTTTAGACTGCTCTCAACCCTGACTTTCAATATTCAGTCTTTTAAAAATATCGGGCCTTCGCAGGGAGCAGGGATTCGAACCCAGAACCTTTAGACTGCTCTCAACCCTGACTTTCAATATTCAGTCTTTTAAAAATATCGGGGGGGGGGGGGGGTGGCGGCGGCACGATGGAAGAGCGCGCTGCTGTTTCGCCGCTGCCCCCCCCCCGCCAAACAGGCAGTGCTCTTCTCTTAGGCAGTCGGGGCCCGGCAGTTTGCGAGTGCTCCTCTCTTCGAGGCTGCTGGGTATTTTCGAAAGTAGCAGTGTAATAATACACAAACCACTGATGATGTCAGCTTGTTATTGACTTTCCAAGTCTGAATGACTGAGCAAAGGAGAGGGGGTGGGGTGGAATCAATCTCTGGCAGGCGGAGGTGGCCCGCCGCGCGAAAATGAGCGCTCAAGGTTGAGCCGGGGAGGCTGGGGGATGGGCGGCCGCTCGCTCGCTCCCTCGCTCTGCTGGGTGGCGGCGGCGGCGGAGGGAAGGGCCGGGAGAGGCGGGGAGGGAAGCGATGCCAGGCCCGACGCCGGCTGCAAAGCCCACCCGGCCCGGATCTGCGTCCCCGGGCGCCTCGGGCGCACCACTCAAGCCGCGCACAAAAGGAGCCGGGCCGGGCGGGGGTGACTTGCAGGAGCAGGCCTAGGCAGACAGGGCTGGGAGGAGGAGGAGGAATGGCGGCGATGGGGAGAGGCAGGTGCTGTTCCGGCCTCAGAACCCTTCCCGTCCTCTGGAAGCAGATCCGGAAGGAGGTGGCGGAAAGCTAAGCGGGTTGCAAACAATGTTCCCTCTAAGCTGTGGAGTCTTGTGAGCCAAAATTCTACTTTGTGAGCTACTGGCATTAAAGTTGTGAGCAAGTGATTTGGCTACTGCATAAATCAGTTTGCTCTGGAGCCATCCTCCCTGAGCGGAGGCAAAACTGTGTGAGCCAGAGGCTAAAAAAATGTGAGCTGGCTCACACTAACTCAGCTTAGAGGGAACACTGGTTGCAAACAACTGAGCGCCCCCACCCCCCGCAGGGTTGCCAACTCCGGGTAGGGAAATACTTGCATATTTGGGGCGGGTATCATGCCATACAGTCCACCCTCCAGGACGGCCATTTACTCCAGGGGGACTGATCTCTGTCACCAGAAGGACAGTTGTAATTCCAGGGGGGCGCCAGCCTTCACCTGCAGGTTGGCAACGCTGCTTCCCCGGACCTTTTGGCACGCCAAGCAACGCTGTATCCTGCAGGGTCCCTAGGAGCCAAAGAGCTGAAAGGCAAGCCCTCCTCTTGCTGCGCCTATAGCAGGAGGCCTGGGTGACGGCTTCTTGAGCTCTAAGAGCAACCTATTCCCCTTCTGTTTTCATAAATGCTTTTCTATTTTAAAGGTTCGTGTGTCTTGCACTGGTTCCCACCCAGATGCTCTGGAGGCCCCTTCCAGAGGAGAGGTCTAAAAATCACAGTGTCATAATCAGCTCAATAAAACAGCTAATGCACAAGTAAAATCAATATGCAAATATTTCTCTGTGGTCAATAGAACCAGTTTGCCTAGCAACAGAAGACAATCAGCCCGGCCTTTTGTTGCTCTGGTTCTCAAAACTAGGGCTGGTGACTGAGGGGCACCGCCACATTCAGGGGTATTTAATCCTCCGAATCCCAGAGCCAGGAGGCCACATCAGGGGAAGGCTTCGGCCTCTATGCCCTGTTGTCCGTCCAGAATGCTGGACTAGATCCAGCAGGGCTCTTCTGATGTTCTTACGAATTTCCAGGGCTATTTTTGGGCAGGAACGCACAGGAACGGAGATCCGGCTGGCTTCAGAGTTGGCCACGCCCACTACAGCCAAAACCTCTGCATGCGTGGCTACAGAGGGAAGGCCTGGAGAGTGACCCCCCCAGCAACTCTCAGGCAGGCAGGCGGGGGGGGGCCTGGAAGGATCAGGGAGGCATTTAAATGCCTCCCCATGCCTTCCCCAGCCTGTCCAAGGGCCACCTTGCCTGGGCTCCCTGCAGCCACGGGGCACTCAGGCAAGTCAAGGGAAGGCATGGGGTGTGGCCTAATATGCTAATGAGTTGTGCTGTCAGGGGTGTGGCCTATTATGCTAATGGATTCCTGAATTCCTGCTGTGCTTTTCCCACCAAAAAAGCCCTGCGAATTTCCATCTGCCACAGAAGCTTGCCAGGTGACCTTGGGTCACCCGCACTCTCTCAGCCTGTTATGTATTAGAACTGGAACATCCCAGGACTGTCTTCCAGAGACTGGCTGAGCCTGGAGCTCTAGAACAATACAGGGAGCGGTGGTGCAGGCAGTAAAACGCCTGCTTAACAACTACGAGCAGCCATTGCGGCTGTTCGAATACCACTGTGGCCGGAGTGAGCTCCCGGCCTTTATCTGTTAAGTCGTGTGCTTAACAAAGAAGTCGGAGAGTGATTCAGCAAGAATGCGGTTTATTCTTCAGCTCTGTTACTTCTCCGAACTCGGTACAACGATCGCCAGCCAGAACCCATCATTCGAACCACTCGAGCCAAGGGACAAGCACTGGCTGCTCTGTATTTAAACATTCCGGCTAATGTAGCCACACCCACTGTACAATAAGCAACCTATTAGGTTGAAGCAATAACGACCAATCACAAGCGATCCCGCTCTGCACGGTGATTGGCAGACACTTTCTGGGCTAGGGCTCCTATTGGTTACATTAGGATCCTAGCCCAGGATGAAGCTTAACATGGCATCTCAATCAGACGATTCACACATCAGTATTTACATCCAAGACTCAATGGCACAGTTTACATGGCAGTTATATACAATGCAATACATAACAAATCCCTCCCCCCTAAGCAAAAACATTAGGAACAATCGTAATCGCTTAAGTAGGTGGGCACTCTGCGCACTCTCTGTGACCTGCGTGGCTGTACAGGCTCAGCAGATGTCCCAGCTTGGGGAACCGCATCACGCTCGGGGACTCCCGAGTCAGGAGCACTTCCACTACTAGCAATGGGTCGTT
>NW_015172567.1:66580-86690 GCF_001447785.1 Gekko japonicus
GAATGCCGTGAGCCAGGAGAGGATGCCGCACCGCGCCAGGCCTAGGAGCCGTGGAGGAACAGACGCCGAAGCTGAGCCAAGGACGCAGGAGAAAGCAATTTCCACCGAGGGTGCTGGTAGGCAGTCCCACCCCTAACGCTAATGTGGCCCAAGATAGGAAATCAGTTCCTAGAACGACCAAAAATGTGAACCGCCCAGAGACCCCTTCGGGGATTAGGGCGGTATATCAAGTGTAAAGTAAATAAATAAAATAAATAAAATAAAACAATAGCCCACCAGGACTCTGGAGGTGACCAATGAGGAATTAATGTTATGTAAATAGCCTATCCTTGGGTGTGGTGTTTGCATGCTCTTTAAACAGGGCTGTTGCCCTGGAGTTTTGCCTTATATCTGCTGAATCACTAATAAAGTGGAGCTGTTCACTAGACTTGGGGTCTGCTCATCCTAGGATTGCCAAATCTAATTTACTCACCGGCGGGGGGAGCGTCTTCTCGCTTCGGGAGCTGGCTGGGGATCGCGCGTGCGCGCCGCCGGAACATCACCGGAAGTGACCCCCAATGTGCCCTATGTTGTGCGTCACCTCTGGTGGCGACCTTCGGGGGGCGGGGTTCCCCCCGGGCCCCGATTCCGTCGCATCGGAAATCGGGCCTCCAAAGCAGGGGATTCCCCGCCCCCCGGGCCCATTTGGCAACCCTAGCTCATCCGTGGAACCCAGTATTTAACACAGAGCCACGTGACCTCACAGGGATGATGTGGGGATAAGAACAACGTAAGCCGCTTTGGTTCCTCGTTGGGGAGAAAGGCAGGGGAGAACGTATCGGAAGATAAAGCCTGTTCCTGTGTGGCAGGTCTGGGAGTGGACTTCAGAGTCCAGGTTGGGAAATTCCTGATTTGGGGTTTGAGCCTGGGGAAGATTACAGCCCGCTCTCCAAAGCAGTCGTTTCCTTAGGGGAACTGATCTCTGCCTGGAGCTTAGTTATGATTTGGGAACTCTCCAGGCCCCATCTGGAGGTTGACAACCATAACTACTGTGGTGTATTCGAAAAGGCTTACGTGAATCGCCGCACGACTCTCCATGTTAAGCTTCGAGCCAAACGAAGGCTCCTCCGAACTAACTTACTATTGGTCGCTCCACAACAGCGACCAATCAGAACTGCACCAATTCCCTGCGAGGGAAGAACTCTCATTGGACGTTATCCGCACAACCTCATTGGTTGTTTATTGTAAATAGGCGTGGCTACATTAGGCCGGGAATGTTTAAAAGGAGCCTAGCTCCCAATGTTTATCTGTTCTGGTTATGACTTCTTTCAAGCGCTTGTTCGTACCTACAATAAAGCTGATCACTTTTGTTGAAATCACTCTCCGGATCTTTGTTAGCGGCCATCTAACAACTACCATCCCGGAACCTCTCTGGCCATGATGTCTGGGTCTTCTTCCGCTTGTGAGGGGCCCTAAGTTGTGACAAAGGATGTACTTTAAACTTAATGGGGTTTCTGCAGTTTCTGCTTTAATGTAGATCGTGCCGCCTTAGCTTTTTGTTTGCACTGTTTTCTCAATTCTGTAATCCTTGTCCCACTGCATTATGTATTGGAGGCCTTTGCTGTCTGATTAAGAACATAAGAGAAGCCCATGTTGGGTCAGGCCAATGGCCCATCTGGTCCAACACTCTGTGTCACACAGTGGCCAAAAATACCAGGTGCCATCAGGAGGACCACCAGTGGGGCCAGGACACTAGAAGCCCTCCAACTATTCCCCCCCCCCCAAGCACCAAGAATACAGAGCATCACCTGCCACAGCCTGAGAGTTCCTATCTATAAAAAGATAAAGGTTTCCCTTGCTCGAAAGCCAGTCGAATCCGACTCCAGGGATGCGGCGCTCATCTCCGTTTCCAAGCTGAAGAGCCATCACTGTCCAGAGATGTTTCCGTGGTCATGTGGCCGGCATGACTAAAGACCAAGGCGCACAGAACGCTATTACCTTCCCACCAAAGTGGTACCTATTTATCGACTTGCAATTTCTTGCTTTCAAACCGCTAGGTTGGCAGAAGCTGGGGCCAGAGATGGGAGCTCACTCTGTCTTGCGGCATTCAGGTCTCGAACTGCCGAACTACCGACCTTCTGGTCTGCAGTTCAGCATCTTAACCACTTGAGCCACTGCAGTCTGGTTCTCATCTATACCTTGTGGCTAATAGCCACTGATGGACCTCTGTTCCATATGCTTATCTAATTCCCTCTTGAAGCCGTCCTTGCTTGTAGCCACCGCTGCCACCTCCTGCGGCAGTGAATTCCATTGAATAGTCTTCAATGTTTTGTAGTCCACCTTGAGCCCCAAGGAGAAAAGCTGGCTATATATGAAGTAAATAAACCCTTGTGGTTTCTTGAAACTTGTGAGTGCGACCGGGGGGGGGGGGGGGGCAATGGATCCCCAGGCCTCTGGGAGTGTGCAGGCTGCTTTCTCTACTTCCTCAATGAACCACCCCTTCCTTAAATTAGCTGCCAACTGCTAGTTCTTTAGCAGACCCTCTTTTCAGCACCCTATGTAAGCAAAAGCCTCATGAACTTTGATAGTATGACTAGTAAGGGGCTCTGGCTGGTGAGAAAGCAAAACTCCATTGTTAAAGGCAGTCAGAAATGTATACAGCATTTGCAAAGGACAAGGCAGAAAGCTTGTAAAAATACCAAAAGCCACAACATGCCATTTTTTAAAAAAAGTTCCCAGCACTGTATTCAGATCCAAACAGGACCCTCAAAGTTTACATGTGGATTATAATTAGAACATTTCCTGTTATCTCAGCAGCCATGTCGTCCCGCTAACTTGGAGTAAAAATAAGAACATAAGAGACGCCAATGTTGGATCAGGCCAAAGGCCCATCCAGTCCAACACTCTGTCACACATTGGCCAAAAATACCAGGTGCCATCAGGAGGTCCACCAGTGGGGCCAGGACATTAGAAGCCCTCCCATTGTTGACCCCCCCCCCCAAGCACCAAGGAGACAGAGCATCACTTGCCCCAGAGTCCCTATCTATACCTTGTGGCTAATAGCCACTGATGGACCTCTGCTCCATGTGCTTATCTAATTCCCTTTTGAAGCCGTCCATGCTTGTAGCTTCAACAGCTTCAGCCATTTTGTCTTCCCTGACAGTCTCCAAGTTCGTCCTTTTGGGACAAGTTCTCGAGCAAACCCCCTCTCTTCCCAGCTCACTTCCAAGGTAGCCAAATCAACATTTGCGGGGGGGGGGGGTGTCCAAGGCCACAGCCCACATGGGCTAGTAAGAAAGTCTTTTGTTTTTCTCATCTGCTGTTGATTTGGCAGGAAGGAAGGTTCTCTCTAGCACAACGGAAAACAGTGGCCTACCAGCTGAAATGAGGAAGGAACTGCAAGCCATCACCGAGGGTGTGAAACAGAGGAAATTCTACTTTTGTGTATGAGATATCATATCAATAAACAGGTTTTCTGTCAAAGTGGCCCCTTTTCTTGCCATTAAGTCACAGGCGACTTACGGCAACCCCGTAAGGTTTTCAAGGCAGGAAGAAGAAGAAGAGGAGATTGGATTCACTACCCAAGGGAGTCTCAGAGCGGCTTACAATCTCCTTTCCCTTCCCCTCCCCACAACAGACACCCTGTGAGGTGGGTGGGGCTGAGAGAGCTCTGACAGAAACTGCTCTTTTTCAAGGACAGCTGTGCCAAAGCTTGTGACTGACCCAAGGTCACATCAGCAGGTGCAAGTGGAGGAGTGGGGAATCAAACCCGGTTCTCCCAGATTAGAGTCCGCACACTTAACCACTACACCAAACTGGCTCTCCTTTAGAGAGTGACACGGGCCTTGAATGCTAATTCAGAAATAGTTGTTTCTTTGAAAGCGGAGGGGTACATAATTTTTTTGTTGTTGCAGAGGAGGAAAGAAACGGACAGGCTTTTTGTGTGAGCTTTCAGCAGATGCTTTATCATTCCTAGGGTTGCCTGGTCTGGGTTGGAAAATACCTGGAAACTTTGGGGGTGGATCCAGGAGAGGGCGGGGTTTGGGGAGGGGAGGGGCCTCAGCAGGGCACACTGCCATAGAGCCTACCCTCCAAAGCAGCCATTTTCTCCAGGGGAGCTGATCTCTGAAGTCTGAAAATCAGTTGTAAAAGCAGGAGATCTCCAGGCCCGACCTGGAGGTTGGCAAACATTATTCCTTCGCTAGGAACCTTTGTAACATTACAGAATTCACATATGACATTATTTGATTTTCCGGATGTGACTGATTGATGTCCAGTAGAGAGTTTTTGCAGTTTCGTCAATGACTGCACCAAATTTAAAAAACGTCTCAGATTTTTGAATTAAGTATATGACAACCCTGAAGCGATTGCTTCAAACTGGTCAGGACGGAGGTGGTCAGATCAGAAAGGCCATCACTGATGGATCGCCTTTTGGAAACACTTGGGAATCATCTGCGTTTCAAAGTGGAATGAAGTCGGGAACGAAAAAAGAAATCGTTGCCGGCTGCAGCAGAGGAAGATATTAGGGTGTGGGAAAAACTGAGAGTATTGCTGTTCGGAGAATCAATGTTGTACTTCAAGGAACTCCGTTATCGGACTCTGAGCACAGATTGACTGACTGGCAGAAATTACTTAATGACTTCATTGGGGGGGAGGAGAAAAGCCCATCCTGTGAGAGAGAATAAAGTGGGGAGATCTGGAAATCTAAGACAGGCGGTCCAGTCGGGGGCTGTCCTTGACTTGAAAACTAAGTTCATTTGTAAAAAAAAAACAATAGGTAACCTTTGCGTAGAAAGATGCCCTTTAGAAACCTGGAACGTTTAGAACGGGTGCCATCAAAAATGTAAAATTACACCCTCAAGGTCTAATCTTCTCAACAACAGTAAAAGTTGTGGAAAGATTGACATCCCAAACAGTCATCAGGATTCTGCCTCCCACCGTAGCCTTCTATAAGAGATGAAGATCTAGATGAGAAGTCTCCAGCCCTTTTGAGCCTGCCTGCACCTTGGAATTCTGACACAGCATGGTGGCCACAGTGTCAAAATGGCTATCTCAGGCGGTGGAGCCAGCCACAAAATGGCTGCCACAACTTGGCTTCAGTCAGGCAGTGAAGATTCTTGTGCAGTGGTGCAGCCAAGCTAATGACCAATCAAAAGCCTTGCTGGGCAAAATCCCTGCCTGGCCCAGCCCACTTTCTAAAAACATGGCAGGTGCCAGGAAAGTTGTCAGCAGGGGCCATGGTACCCACAGATTAAGAATGCCTGGGCCCTGGGGGGAAAAGCTTGCTAGATCTATAGATGTTCTAGATAGTAATCCGCAACTGAAAGCAAAGGGCTCTTGAGCTGCTTATCTCTTGGTTTCTTTACTTACTACTTAATCATCTCATCTTGAGATCTTGTCCAATTCAGATCCCCAGAGATTAGATGGAATCTGAATTAATACGGCTCTTGTGGGTTAGGAGCTCTAAGGGCTTCATTCCCTGGTGGTGTCTGCCGTTGGGTAAACCTAACTACAGAGAACTGCCTCTTGTGTTGTGAGAAGGGCAAGCCCAATTTGAGACACCTCTATGCTTAACTCAGGCCCCGGTCACACGGGAGGTTTTGGCCTGCAAGAGGGACAGATCGGGGGCGCAGCAAACGGGCGTAATCACACCGCAACATCTGGGAAGTGGCGCGCACCCGTCCCCGATTCGTCCCTTCAGGCCGAAAATGTGCAGTAAAAAAAAAACGAGGAAGGAGTAGGAGCAACCTGAAACGCCGCAGCAAGCGCGGCCGTGGGCTCGCCGGCGCGCCCGTCTTCAGGAGCATTCGAGGTGCCCGGCCGAACTGCGCATGCGCACACATGCGCAGCCGGCTGCCTCGCTCTCCCTTCCGTGGCTTCCCCCCCGGCATCTGATCGTGCCGGGGAGGAACTACGCAGCAGCTCAGGGGATCTGTCTGATCCCGCCGCCGCGTGTCTCTTTTGGTGAGAGTCAATTTCCCCCGTGTGACCGGGGCCTCAGTTGTTTTTTCAGACCCGTCTGCAGGATCCACGGCCAAATGTATACTGTTGTGATCAAACAGTAAACATTGATCCGGTCTCTCAAGCAGTCTTCCCTCTAATCTGAGTTCGTGTGAGCTAGCTCACAGTTTTTCAGCCTCCGGCTCACACATTTTTGCCTTAGTTCAGGAAGAACGGCTCCAGAGCAAACTAATTTATGCAGTAGCCGAATCACTCACTCACAACTTTGATGCCAGTAGCTCACAAAGTAGAATTTTTGCTCACAACACTCCACAGCTTAGAGGGAACATCGGTCTCAACTTGGCTTTGGGCCTAGCTCTAGCCTCAGTCCTTCGGAGGACTATGCAACGGGCTACTGCAGGAAAACCGTGTGCATACGGATCGGACCACGCTGCTGCAAAAATTGCCGTACGTCTTGAAGTTGCCACAAAAGTGCATGGTGGAAAACACATACTAAGACACAGCCCTGCTGGGTCACACAGCTGTTTAGAACAGGAAACGCATAGGGGGAAATCCCCTCACCCCAGCTAAGGGAGGGATGGAAAAACATCTGCTTTTTGAATGTAGCTTTTTTGTATTTTAAAGAATACCTATGTGGTATGTTAGAGTTTCAGACCTGTGAGGGTCACAATGACGTAAAACTAAATGTAATAGCTTACTGCTGAAAAAAACATAGCATTCTCTTAGGTTCCCTGACTGCTTTCTATCACTTTCACCACCCAAGATCATCCGGAAACTCCCACCTTCTATATTCTTTTTTTTAAAATTCTCTCATTTATACCCTGCCTTTCTCCCCAAATACGAGCCAAAGCGGCTTACGTCATTCTCCTCTCCTCCACTTTATCTTCACAACAGCCCTGTGAGGTAGGTTAGACTGAGAGTGTGTGAGCGGCCCAAGATCACCCAGCAAGCTTCCAAAGTAGAGTGGGGATTCAAACCTGGGTCTCTCTGATCCCAGTCCAACCACTACACCGTATGCATGTACATGTAAGGATGTGTCTCTGAATTACAACAGTCACTGTAACATGCCAGTGTTACTGGACTCGAGTGGAAATTAATTAATTAAGCCAGTTTGGTGCCGTGGTTGGGAATGCAGACTCTGCTCAGGGAGAACCGGCTTTGATTCCCCACTCCTCCACGGACAGCTGTTGGTGTGACCTTGGGTCAGCCACAGTTTTCTCAGAGCTGTTCTGGGAAGAGCAGTTCTCAAAAGAGCCCTCTCAGCCCCACCGACCTCACAGGGTGTCTGTTGTGGGGAGGGGAAGGAAAAAGAGATTGTAAGATGCTCTGAGACTCCTTTGGGTAGAAAAGGGCGGGGTTTAAATCCAATCTCTTCTAACGTCATCTGCAGGTTCTTGTTGGTGAGGTTTTAGAACAGAACAGGACTGGTGTAGACATGTGATGGGGCTACCCTTGCTTGGCAGGCTACTGTGTGGCAGTGATACTGTAAAACCAGACGTCCCTAGCTCTCTTCAAGCAGAGCTACTCCCTGGGGACGGGGGGGGCGAGGGGGGTCAGACTTCTGGCAGGCCAGATCACCCTGGGGACTGAGCTGGGTAACTCACCCAAAGAGTGATTCACACATGGAATTCACTGCCACAGGAAGTGGTGGCGGCTACAAGCATGGACGGCTTCAAGAGGGAATTAGATAGGCATATGGAGCAGAGGTCCATCAGTGGCTATTAGCCAC
The DNA here is from genome assembly GCF_001447785.1 of Gekko japonicus. Lineage (NCBI taxonomy): Eukaryota > Metazoa > Chordata > Lepidosauria > Squamata > Gekkonidae > Gekko > Gekko japonicus. Next base: position 74,250 of record NW_015172567.1, read on the forward strand.
AAGGTATAGATAGGGGCTATGGGGCGAGTGATGCTCTGTCTTCTTGGTGCTTGGGGGGGGTCAACAGTGGGAGGGCTTCTAATGTCCTGGCCCCACTGGTGGACCTCCTGATGGCACTGGTATTTCTGGCCACTGTGTGACACAGAGTGTTGGACTGGATGGGCCTTTGGCCTGATCCAACATTGGCGTCTCTTATGTTCTTAACTCTACATGTGTACATAAGAAGCTGCCTTATATTGAATCAGACCATTGGAACTTCAAGGTCAGTATTGTCCACTCCGACTGGCAATGGTTCTCCAGGGTCACAGGACTTTCACATCAACTACGACTTCTGGTTCTAGCTTGAAGACTGCAGACGTCTAAATTTGGAGCTCCTCTGATAATAATTTGAATAAGAAAGAAATAATAGCTTGGTGTAGTGGTTAAGAGCTCTGGACTCTAATCTGGAGAACTGGGTTTGATTCCCCACTCCTCCTCCGCATAAGAACATAAGAGACGCCAATGTTGGATCAGGCCAAAGGCCCATCCCGTCTAACACTCTGTGTCACACAGTTGCCAGAAATACCAGTGCCATCAGGAGGTCCACCAGTGGAGCAATTTCATGGAGTGCCCACGGGTTCTTGTATTGTGAGAAAGGGAGAAAAGTACCTCTTTCTCTACCTGCTCTTTCCCATGCATAATCTTATAAACCTCGATCATGTCACCCCTCAGTCGTCTTTTCTCCAAGCTAAAGAGCCCTAAGCGCCTTAACCGTTCCTCATAGGGAAAGTGTTCCAACCCTTTTATCATTCGAGTTGCCCTTTTCTGCACTTTTTCCAAAGCTATAATATCCTTTTTAAGGTGTGGTGCCCAGAACTGCACACAGTATTCCAAATGAGGTCTCACCATTGATTTATATAGGGGCATTATTATATTGGCTGATCTGTTTTCAATACCCTTCCTAATAATCCCCAGCATAGCATTTGCCTTCTTTATTGCAGTCACACACTGTCTCGACATTTTTAGTGAGTTATCTACTACAACTCCAAGATCTCTCTCCTGATCAGTCTGTGCCAGTTCAGACCCCATCAGTGTGTATTTATAGTTAGGATTTTTGGTTCCAATGTGCATCACCTTGCACTTGGCCACATTGAACCCCATTTGCCATGTTGATGCCCACTTGCCCATCCTTGACAGATCCCTTGGAGTGCCTCACAATCCTCACTGGTTTTCACCACCCTGAACAACTTCGTATCATCCGCAAATTTAGCCACTTCACTGCTTACTCCCAACTCCAAATAATTAATGAACAAGATGAAAAGCAGTGGACCAAGTACTGATCCCTGCGGTACCCCACTGCTTACCACCCTCCACTGAGAAAATTGCCCATTTATACTCACTCTCTGTTTTCTATTAATTAGCCAGTTTTTGATCCATAAAAGGACTTGTCCTTTTATCCCATGATTTTTGAGCTTGCTTAGGAGCCTTTGATGAGGAACTTTATCAAAAGCTTTCTGGAAGTCAAGGTAAACAATATCTATTGGATCCCCCTTGTCCACATGTTTGTTCACCCCCTCAAAGAACACTAACAGGTTAGTGACACAAGATCTTCCCTTACAGAACCCATGCTGAGTCTGCCTCAATATGAAGCCAGCTGGGTGACCTTGGGTCAGTCACAGTTCTCTCAGAACTCTCTCAGCCCCACCTACCTCACAGGGTGTCTGCTGTGGGGAGAGGAAGGAAAAGCGATAGTGAGCCATTCGAAGACTCCTTCAGGTAGTGAAGAGCCGCTTATAAAACTACCTCTTCACTTCTTCTAAAAGAGAAGTGGTTACTGGAGGCCCACTAGTTGAAAGAGACTTTATCTTATTCGCTTTCCTGGGATGTTTTGGTGGATCAACTACCTCCGGAGGGCCAGTGTGGTTATCTGGGAGGCATGGGTTTGAATCTCCACTCATGCCACGGAAGCTCATTGGGTGACCTTGGGCCAGTCACACTCCCTCAGCCTAACCTACTTCACAAGGGTGTTGTGATGATAAAATGGAGGAGAGGAGAAGTGATGTCTGCGGCTTTGGGTTTCCACTGGGGAGAAAAGCAGGATATATACTAATTAAATAAATAAGAATAAATAATCCTTTTACCTGGGGATATTGGGGAGAAGACCCTGATGCTGAGAAAGATTGAAGGTCAAAGAAGACGGGGACAGCAAAGGATGAGATGAATAGACAGTGTCATAGATGCAACGAACATGAAGTTGAGCAAACTTCAGAGGACAGCGGAAGACAGGAAGGCCTGGCGTGATCTGGTCCATGGTGTCGCAAAGAGTCGGACTCGACAGTGCGCCTTGGGGATAAAACCTGGCTGGGACCTTCTGCATGCCAAGTTGAGGCTCTGCCACTGAGCCACAGCCCGTCCCGAATCACATGATTTGTTTTCACATCATGGTTGACATGAGGGAGCCTTTGGCTGGGGGACCACGGTAGCTTTCAGCAGCTGTGTCCTCTTCCTTCAAGCACATTACCGAGTACAAATGTCATGGAAAGCTAAAGGTCTCTGTTAATGAGCTTCTAGCAAGGGACTTGAAAAGCTGAAATCTCTGCACTGGAGAACCGCTTCTCTAAAACCGGGGATCTTTTGATAAGGGAGGCACGTTTTCACCAATTAAAACTTGTAAGAGAGCACCAGTGTTCCCTCCAAGCTGAGTTTGTGTGAGCCAGCTCACGGTTTTTTAGCCTCCGGCTCGCACATTTTTGTCTTAGCTCAGGAAGGATGGCTCCAGAGCAAACTAATTTATGCAGTAACCATATTGCTCACTCACAACTTCAATGCCAGTAGCTCACAAAGCAGAATTTTTGCTCACAAGACTCCACAGCTTAGAGGGAGCATTGTTCAGGGCATACCACTTTCTCTTGACTGGGCTCCCTTTTTATGTCATATGTCAGTAGTGGTAACCCAAAAAGAGGATTAAATAAGCCAGACTTCCACTGCTGTACCTTTGTTTATTAATATCATTTCTGAGCACTGCAGGTAGATTCTGTTTTTATTAGAGTTAATACGAACAACTAAAGACAATTCAGGTGGGTAACATTTTATTACCGCAAAGTAGAGTTCTATTCACAGTAAGTGTCTCTTGGGGGGGGAGTTGTTTTGGCCTTCGTTTTAATTTTTTTTGCTGTATTCATTGTGCCGCTGCTTGGCGTTGAAGGCTGTCTTGTTACATAGTCTACATACCGATATTATAAACTAGATTAAGTCTTACTACTGCACGGTGTTTCTCTGTAGTACAACGAACCTCCTCCGAGAGCTGTAAAACAGAATGTGTGGGGAGGAAATATTTAATAAACGTATTGCGCATCCAGGAAAAATAGAAACAAATAAACAAATCTGCCGTGCAACAGAATCTTCCGCAACACGCAGCACTTCCAAGCAGATAAATAGAGTTGCCAGATCTAGGGTGGGGAGTGCCTGGAGGTTTTGGGGATGGAGCCTGGGGGGGCTGGGCTTTGGGGAGGGGAGAAACCTCAGCAGGACACAGTGCCATAATCAGGGCTATTTTTGGGCAGGAACGCACAGGAACGGAGTTCCGGCTGGCTCCCGAGTTGGCCACGCCCAGCAGGAACTCATTAGCATAACAGGCCACACCCAACAGCAGAAACTCATTAGGATTGGCTACATTAGGGGTGTGTGGCCTAACATGCAAAGGAGTTCCTGCTACAAAAAAAGGCCCTGGGTTTTGACAACAAACAATGTAAACAGAATAAGAAGCAAAAGGTGGGTGTGGCTGGATGAGCACACTTCTGGTAACATGGGGGTGTGGCCTAATGTGCTAATGAGCGGTGCTGTCAGGGGTGTGGCCTAATAGGCTAATGAGTTTCTGTTGTTGGGTGTGGCCTATTATGCTAATGAGTTCCTGCTGGGCTTTTTCTACAAAAAGAGCCCTGCGATAAAATCCATCCTCCAAAGCAGCCATTTTCTCCAGGGGAACTAATCTCGGTCATCTGGAGATCAATGGTAATAGCGGGGGATCCCCAGGTGCCTCCTGGAGATTGGCAACCCTACGAGATGAATCAATATGGAAAGGATGAGGCGGGGTACTCATGGAACGGCAGGTGTCGAAGGGTGACACCGGCGAGGCTTTGGCCTCTGTGTCATGTTTGAGGGTTTATAGGGGGGCATTGAGAAGGAAGGCAGCATGGTATAGCCAGATCTCGTTGGCATTTGGATGGGGGACCACAAAGGGAGACTGCAGAGGAAGGCCCTGAAAAACCACCTCTGCTTCTCACGTGCCTTGAAAGCCCCTTGCTGGAGACACCATAGGTCGGTTGCAACTGGATGGCACTTACTTACCTAGGGGGCCATGTGGTTGGCTGCTGTGGGAAACAGGATGCTTAACTCAGGGGTCTGATCAAGCACGGATCTTCTTACGTTTGTGATCTTTGGTGTTCTGAACAAGAAGAGCAGTTGCCAGGACTGTGGGGAAGGGCCGGGTATCGCTCCCTTCAGTCCTGCTCTCCCACTTTGGTGTCGAGAAGCTGAGGGGACCAGCCAACTTCCCGTTAGCCAGCTGGTTTGGCTTCTCCTGGGCTTTCAACCAGTGTTCCCTCTAAACTGAGCTAGTGTGAGCTAGCTCACAATTTTTCAGCCTCCGGCGCACACATTTTTGCCTTGGTTCAGGAAGAATGGCTCCAGAGCAAACGAATTTATGCAGCAGCCAAATCACTGGCCCACAACTTTAATGCCAGGAGCTCACAAAGTAGAATTCTTGCGCACAAGACTCCACAGCTTAGAGGGAGCGTTGCTTTCAACTCCCAGCCCTTGCCCCCAATTAGCATGGGTGTGAGCACCACAGCAGAGATTTATCTAGCATGCACAGAATTCATTCTTCGGATGCAAGCCATAGTATTGTGAAATCTGGGTTGGTACTTCTTTTTCTTCTTCTTTTTTGGTGGAAGTTGCGACATCTGCACTTTTTTAACCTTCCATTTTTTAATTTTTTCGTTGGTTTTAGATATTTCCCCCCCAAAACCTGGGGATTCCCCAGCTCTGCAGAAACATCTGCTTCAGGAGTCCCCAACATGGTGCACCTGCCAACACCCTATATCACCGGCAAGGTGGGATATAAGTTGAAAATAATAAATAAATAAATTGATACCCACTAAGTGTTTTTATAAAGTGGGTGGGGCTCCTGCCCTGCAGGGCTTCTGATTTCCCAATGAATTTTTTTTTTTGAGTTATTAAATTTTTTTTATCCTGCCCTCCCGGCCAAGGGATACCTGATTGCCTATGCAGATTAAAATAATGTTCCAGAGCCACTGCTGCCCCAGTGTTTATTATCTGTCACCTCTCTTTCTCAATGTATTTTTAAATTACCCTCATCTCCCGTGCACCAGGCTTCCTCTTCCAGACAGTGGCTCTACCTCCTGTGGCGGCCATTTTGAGGCTGTACCAGTTGCAAGATCCTTTACCTGTTTGCAGCGGGGGGAGAAGCTCCCATTCTGGGACTTCTCGTGCGTGCGCACCGAGATGACCTCACCCAGAAGTGACTTTTAAAACAATTTTATTTTTTAAAAGACCAACAAAAAACAAACATACATACATACATACATACATACATACATACATATAAGTAGGGGGTTCCATTTACACATTATTTTATCTTTTAAGTTACCTCATACATTATCTAATTATGTATTTTGCTTCTTTAATTTTCCACATCATGTAGATTTGAATAAAACTTCGCTCATAATTAAAACTATAGTCCATATTTTCTTCTAGCTCGGTTGTGTACCCGTATGGTTTATTTATTGATGTGATCACACTAGGCACGTTGCCGGGGATGCTCTAGCATTCGGCCTGAAAACTCTATGGTACCATAGAGTTTTTCAGGCCAAATGCTAGAGCGGCCCCCTGGCGATGTGCCCAGAGTGAGGATGTCACTTCTGGGTGACGTCATCGCGCTGGGCACATCAGCCCGATCCAAGCACTTTGGGGGTGGGGTTCCCCCTGCTGGCCAGATCTGGGCCAGCAGATCGGGGGGCCCTAGAGGAGGCAAACCCCCACCCCCCAGGGGATCTGGCAGCTTTAGTCAGAATTCCACATGGGCTCAAAAAGGTTGGGGACACCGATCTACTTAATTCTCAGATGGCTCCATTGGGCAGTTTTTCTTTGTTTATTTTGTTTTTACTTGGGAAGCAGGTTTAGGGAGACTTCGGAAGGAGAAAACAGCGGGAAATATCCCCTTATTCAAATGCACTCTGCTCCCAGGAGCTTGGATCCGATCCATTAATGAAAGTTGATACGTTACCAGTCGAGAAGAGGCCATCATGCTGCTGAGGTAACCGGCCCATAATCTTGTGCTAAGGCTATCACGTTCCTTCCATGGCAGGGTCAGAGAGGGCAAACCACAGTTGTAAAATGGTAAGGGAAGAAGCTCCGTCCTGCTAATACTTCTTACGCTTGTCATTTGTTCAACCTTTGTATAACCTTTGGATAAACATATGGAGCAGAGGACCATGAGGTGCGATTAGCCACAAGGTGTAGATGTCTGGGGTAGTGATGCTCTGTATTCCTAGTTTTCTGGGGGACAACAGTGGGAGGGCTTCTGGAGTACTGGCCCTGTGGGTGGACCTCCTGATGGCACCTGGGTTTTGGCCACTGTGTGACACAGAGTGTTGGACTGGATGGGCCATTGGCCTGATCCAACATTGGCTTCTCTTATGTTCTTAACATCCTCCCCGCAGTTTCACGGTACAACTCAAAATTACTATATTACAGTGTATGATGATCATGTCTTCTGCCAGATCTCTGTGGACTTGGTTTGGCTTAGTTATTCTGTCTAGACACGAATATACCATTGGACCTAAATGTACAGGAACATGTGCCTGCCTGGTTGGTTGCTGTTAACATGAAGTCTGGCAGGGGGGGTGTTGCTAGGACCACTGAACTGCATCTGTTTCTTTTGCAGGTAACTCTCAGATCTGGATGACCTTGGGGGGAAACAGGTGCTGATGCGGCCCTGAAATCTGCCCATCTGTCGGTTCTGCAGCCCCACCAAACCGCTTGACCTGCACATGTGTAAACAGATTACCACGAAAATTACCAGAAACTTCCTCCATAGAAAAAATGTCACTGTACAGGCTTCCTGGGCGCTTGGAGAATGGACAGAGGAAAATTAGATTTATTCTTTTCAAAAATAATGGCAATACTGATCTCTCAATGTCAGTGCTAGTGCCCAGGATTCTCTCATACATGTGTGTGTATCCGTCCCCAAGACACTAAACCGAGGGTGGGGCTATGCATATAAATAAGAGGGGACTTATAGCCAAATAGGTATCTTTGAAATACCGTTTGCCATTTAGGGGGGATTCTTCTTTGTGTTTTGGTGGCAAGAGTGCTCCCATAGTGAAACAGTGGAGAATAGTTTATGTTCTAACTCCCATGTACCCTGACCTGGATAGCCCAGGCTAGCCTGATCTTCCTAGCTCTTGGAAGCTAAGCAGGGTTGACTCTGGCTAGTATTTGGATGGGAGACCACAGAGGAAGTCCAGGGTTGTTATACCCTGTTGCCAGGGCTTTTTTGGTAGAAAAAGCCCAGCAGGAACTCATTAGCATAACAGGCCACACACAACAGCAGAAACTCATTAGCATATTAGGCCACACCCTCGATGGCACAGCTCATTAGCATATTAGGACACCCCCCCATGTTAACAGGTGTGGTCATCCAGCCACACCCACCTTTTGCTTCTGTTTACCTTGTTTGTTGCAAAACCCAGGGCTTTTTTTGTAGCAGGAACGCCTTTGCATGTTAGGCCACACACCCCTAATGTAGCCAATCCTAATGAGTTTCTGCTGTTGGGTGTGTCCTATTATGCTAATGAGTTCCTGCTGGATGTGGCCAACTCGGGAGGCAGCCGGAACTCTGTTCCTGTGCGTTCCTGCCCAAAAATAGCCCTGCCTGTTGCTATTCTCTTATGGTCTCATTTAACATCTTTTGTTTGTTAGGTTAATAGAAAGCAATCAGAACATTTCAAAAATGAAATTAATTCTTTTTAGAATCACGTTAATCAAAATATATTGATGTATACATGCATTACACACCCACACACCGTTAAAGAGAAAACAGAGGTTATTGGCTCTCCACCTATTTCTAGTCCTTCTCTTGTGCTTCAGGCACATAGTCCAACTTTGAGTTGTAGTACATTGATAGTGATGGCCTCATACTACCCGTGGGGCCACTGTGGTGTGGTTAGGAGCAGCAGATTCTAATCTGGACAACTGGGTTTTATTCCCCACTCCTCCCTGTGAAGCCTGCTGGATGACCTTGGGCCAGTCACAGTCCTCTCAGAACTCTCTCAGCCCCACCTGCCCCACAGGTTGCCTGTTGTGGGGGGGTGGGGGTGGAAGGGAAGATGATAGTAAGCCGCTTTGAGACTCCTTAAGGTAGAGAAAATCAGGGTATTAAAAAACTTACTCTTCTTCTTGAGTGAGGATACCACCCCTGATACCAAGCCAAGGGAGGCATCCAACATCTATCAATGTGCCAGGCCTGAGCTCCAGGGATGACAGTTCTGGGTCGGGTAATTCTTGGAGATGTTGGAGGTGGAGCCTGGGGAGGGCAGGGTTTTTTTGAAGAGAGTGAGAAATATGGGGTATAATCCCACAGAGTCCACCCTCCAAAGCAGCTATTTCACCCAGGGAAACTGATCTCTGTAGCCTGAGAATCAGTCGTCGCTTCGGGAGATCTCCAGCCACCACCTGGAGACTGGCAACCCTAGCCCAGCATCATCCAACACTTCTGTGAGGCCGCCGTGCGTTTTAAAGCCCATCACATCGCCAGTGACAAAAGCGATTGCCGCTTGAATCGCCCCGTGCCCTAGCTGCAAAGACAAACAGTGCCGAGTGAGTTCTGATAGGCAGAGTTCTCAGAAGGTAGACTGAACATGCCGTGCTGGGTCTATTTTGTTCTCCGGTAGCCTTGATTCAAGTGCTGTTTTGAAAAACAAGACCGTCTACTCCAGAATAGATGGTGGCATAAAGTCTCCATATATTGTTCCTGCGATGCCGTGAGAAGAAAACATTTCTTTTTAAGGTCTGGGGGGGGGGTAGCAAAACCAATCTTTGCAGCCACGGGGGAAAGCTTCAGTGGGTGCCATTAACCAAAAGCTTTATGAATGTAACTCATCTAATTTGCTGTTAAATCAGTCCCATTAGTAATCTCAACCACTCTGTTGCACTTTTTTTTTTTTTAAGCTCACGTAGGACTTTGACTGCAGTCGCTAGGGGCACACCACAGACCGATAAAGAAAATCTAACACAATTCTCATGTTCAAATGGCAGACAGTAGGTGTTGGCAACCAGAAATGGACTAGGTTGTATATGTGTAGTCGTGACATCTCTGCCACAAAGAGGGGTTGCCAACTCTGGGTTCGGAAATACCTGGAGATTTGAGGGTGGAACCCGGGAGTGTGGTTTATAGGGAGGGAAGGGGACACCATCCAGTCTACTGTTCAAAGCAGCCATTTTCCCCAGAAGTGGAATCCATGTTTTAAATAAATAACAAGTGATTTATGTAGCCAAGAGATCAGTTGTGATTCCAGGAGATCTCCAGCCACTACCTGGAAGCTGGCAACCCTAGCTGCTAGCCCCACACAGGGAAACCCTTCTGGAGGGAGTGGGGATCTGCTCACACCTCGTCTGAGGAAAAAATAGAACTGTCTTGCTTTTCGGTAACGGCCAAACCAGACGTGACCTACAGAGTTGTGTGAACGGAGCTCTCAGGGGTTTTTTTCCAGATTGAATTATTAGGCATGGAGGAGCTTGATTCCAGTCAGGCCTATGCTGAGGGGGAAGGGAGAGGTTAAGCCTTCCTCCTGCATCACTTTGCCAACCTAAAATGACCCCAAGGACCTGAAATTTGCCCCCCCCCCCCGTCCTGGGGGTGGCTAAAATGTGATGGACACAAACGGAAGCAGTAAAGACTGGAGCGTTGATGGGAAACGGCTTATTTTGATTATTCTGCACTAGCAATTTCCGGCACAGATTCAGGTGGGTAGCAATGCTCCCTCTAAGCTATGGAGTCCGGTGAACAAAAATCCTACTTTGTGAGCTACTGGCATGAAAGTTGTGAGCAGGTGATTTGGCTACTGCATCAATTAGTTTGCTCTGGAGCCATCCTTCCTGAGCTAAGACAAAATGGTGTGAGCCAGAGGCTAGTAAACTGTGAGCTAGCTCACACTAACTCAGCTTAGAGGGAACACTGATGGGTAGCCATGTTGGTCTGAAGCAACAGAACAAAGTTCTGGAGAAGTGTGCCTGCACACGATAGCTTATACCCAGAATTAAACTTTGTTGGGTCTTAAAGGTGCCAGTGGACTCAAACTGTTTAATTATTGGCACAACGTTTATTTCCTTCTAGATTTCTTGTCTCAAAGGATTCCTTCTATTCCATTGTAGCAGAGCAAGGCGTATTTCATACATACATACATACATACATACACTTTCAACTTATATACCGCTTCTTCCCGAGGACTCGGAGCGGTTTACAGAGACATTTAAATCATCCTAACTAGGGCCACAATGCAAGAGGGGGTGTGAATGCCTACCAGGCACCCGAACAGCAGGGTTCTTTCCGTGGTGGGTTCTTTCCCGTTTCCAGGTGACGGTGTCTCAGCGGAGATCTTTCTTCCACAGCGACTCCCTCTGGAGTGGACCTCACGGCACATGACTATGCGACGGCTGCAGCAACCGGTCTCCGTCCTATTGGCTCCGACCGCACCACGTCGTCACATCGCAACGCTTCCCGGACCAATCTCCGCCTGGGTCGGCAGACTCACTTGGCCGAAGTGTATAAATGAGGGGAACAGGAGAGCAGAGGGTTCCGTCTGTTGAGTGAAAAGGCTTCAAGTGGAGCACGTGACCAGCGGTGTCGTAAGGGCTGAATTCTGAGGTAAAATTCCAGTGCCCTGACCACACTTGCCTCAGCCAGACAGGAACTGAGCAGCTGGGAAGTCCGTCTCCTACTCTGAAGGAGTACGGTTTTCTTCAGCATCTCAGATGTGTTAAGTTTCCTGACAAAGGGGCTTCCCCATAAGACCATTAAGTCCTCTCCAAAACTACCTCACTATACCATGGCAAGCAATAGTTACTGAGGATTACATGCCACGTACAGTGGGCCTCAAACACTGGATGCTGAGGAGTAGCCTCTGATTCCCCGTCCTTTCTTGACTGATGGCCAGAGAATGGAAATATGAGGACTTCAGTCTAGCCACAGCCTCCCTATGAATGGACCCGTAAAGCTGCCTTATATTGACTCAGACTCTTGGTTTATCCAGGTCATTATTGTGTACGGAGACTAGCAGCAGCTCTCGAAGGTCTCCACCTATGACCTGATCCTTTTAACTGGAGCTGCTGGGGATTGAACCTGGGACCTTCTGCAAGCCCAGCAGATGCTCGGCCACTACCACTGAGCCAAGGCCCTTCCCTCTGCAAGGTGCACATCCCGGAAGCCCGTGTGCCTACACAGTACAGCAAACAAGCAAATGCCACAGGAAGGGGTGATGTGATTTGGCTCCTGGTCAGCTTTTTTCCACTCCCTAAATAAATCAGTCGGGTCATTTGCGGGGGGGGAGGGGGGGTCTCAGCTTGCTTCTTACAGAAATAACATTGGCTGAGAACCAACAGGCAGAGGGACAGAGCGCTGGCATTCCAGTGCTTGCAAAGAGTGCTGCGGCTGTGAACTGCCAAGCACCAGTGTAGCCAACATGCCAACATCGCAGACCCAAGTTCAACAAGACAGCTATATTCCAGCCTGTGGGTCAGGAGGACCAATGCTCCCTCTAAGCTGTGGAGTCTTGTGAGCAAAAATCCTACGTTTTGAGCTACTGGCATTAAAGTTGTGAGCGAGCAAGTTTGCTCTGGAGCCATCCTTCCTGAGCGAAGATAAAAATGTGTGAGCCGGAGGCTAAAAAACTGTGTGCTAACTCACACTAACTCAGCTTAGAGGGAACGCTGGTTGCAGGCCAACCCTCCCTCATGGCCACTGCTGCACTTTCCATTGCTCTCTTTTGTTAGCTTGCAAACCAGCATCTGACCCTGGAAACAGTGTCTTCCATGTCATACCTGGGTGGTTCCTTCCCCAGCATATACATGGGGGAGACTGGGGGGAGTAATGGGAAAGGAGAGGGTGGTCAGAGCCTGGAAGGTACCCTCATACGCAAAGGCCGTGTATGTCGGAATACCACTTGTGGGACCAGCTGCACTCTTTGCAGGATGTTTGTTGGCTTCTCAAAAACATCTGGGCAGCCACTGGAGAAAATGGAAGGCTGAACTATAGGTGGGCCAAGGTCATAGTTCATCTAAGGTGCCAAAACCCCTCAGGCCAGTTCCTGGATGGGTCACAATACCAAGCAAATTTGGACTTGTGGGTCACTCTGCCAAGACGGCTGGGAACCACTGCAATATGGT
>NW_015172567.1:86736-104967 GCF_001447785.1 Gekko japonicus
TCTGAATCCAACACGGGAGGCCACCCTCTCTATTGTCGTTCTCCCTCCCCACACACACAAAAAAGATTCACTTTAAGGGTATGTAAGGAGATTGGAGAAAAGTCTCTATTTTGAATGCTGGTGATTCTTGATTTTTTTTCTCCCATGGGGGTAGCCATGTTAGTCTATTACAGAACAATAAAAGTCCAGCCATGGCTTAAAGAGTTATCAGCCCATTTCAATATGACCTTTTGTAAGTCACAGCTCAGCAGTAATTCACGAAAGGTCAAACTGAAATCAACACTGTTAATCTTTAAGGTGTCACTGGACTTTTGGTTTATCTTGATTCTGTTCCTCCCTTGTGAGAAAAGCAACCCTAAATCTTTATTTTCATCCTCTTTCCTTCTTCCAGACATTTCCTGTTAACATTTCTAATGTTATTTTGGTGCCAATTGCATATCAATGGTATATGAAGTATAAAATGGCATTAAAACAGTGCATGAATGGCATAGCCATAAAAGAAACAAAAGGATCATTGATAGCAATAAAAATACAGCAAACCAAAAGTAACACCAAACGAAATCAGAAAAAAGCAAAAATGCTGCTGTTGGCTCATCCCCAAAGAGGAAAAGAATATCCATAATAAGAGAAGTTCATCCCAGGTTTCTGCCTCAGTTGTAGTTCTTTATTGGAAGGAGGCTAGCCCAGAACAGTGGCTCACAAAGAGATGCAATGGGCAGCCTCCAGGCTCAATTTCTGATTATGAGCTTTAAAAACCCTAAACAGGTTTGATGTGCCTTAAGAAGCGCTCGCTCTCTCGCTCTCGCGCGCTCTCTCTCTCTCTCTCTCTCTCTCTCATCTGCTCATTGGGAGATTTTTGGGTAGCTGTTCTTGTGGACTCATTGACGGGGTCAGAGCTGGAAAACGTACAGAGGAGGACAACCAAGATGATTAGAGGGTTGGAGCATCTTTCCTATGAGGAAAGACTGATGAGTCTGGGACTTTTCAGTTAGAAAAGAGAGGACCAAGCGGGGGGCACGTGATAGAAGTTCATAAAATTGTGTATGGATAGAGAGAGTTGACAAAGAGAAATTTCTCTCCCTCTCCCAAAATACTAGAGGGCATTCAATGAAGCTGATGGGCAGTAGGTTCAGGATGGACAAAAGGATATACTTCTTTACACAGGGAGTGGTTAAAATGTGGAATTCGCTGCCAGAGGATGCGATGATGGCCACAGGTATAAACAGCTTTAGAAGGGGATTAGATAGATTCATGGAGGATAAGTCTATCGATGCTTATGAGTGAGGGGAACCTCCACATTCAGAGGCACAAATCCTCTGAATCCCATAACCAGGAAGCAACATTTGGGGAAGGCCTCGGCCTCTGTGCCCTGTTGGTGTCTGTCCAGAGGAACTGGTTGGCCACTGTGTGAGACAGGAGGCTGGACTAGAGGGACATTGGGTCTGATCCAGCAGCAGGGCTCTTCTGATGTTCTTACGCCAGAGGCATGTGGCAGTGCTCCTCCCCCACCCCCACCCACCCCGCAGTGCCCATACTGTGAAATGCTGCTGGTACTTTGTACTGAACAACTGGTGTTCCCTGGCTTCTTGCTTCTGCCTTTTTCCCCCCTCTGTAAAATAATCAACGTTACAGCCAGCGAGAACAGCATCAGCTGATGAAGGACCGCGGCGTTCCTGCGGATGCTTCTGTGGGCTGATCCTTTCTGACATGGATGACTACTTTGCTCGGATATCACCCAGTGTCAGCTCAGTACATATTGTAATGAGTTCATTAGCCAAAGTGCCTACCAGCTGCATGAAGTTTGTGTTTTCAAGACAGGGCAGAGCTGGGAGAGAACAGCGGCATGCCGGAAACGTTTGCCAGCTACCAATCCTGCCCTTTATCTATAGGGCAGTGATGGCGAACCTTTTAGAGACCGAGTGCCCAAGCTGCGACCCAAAACCCACTTATTTATACTGAGGTTTTACTTGAGAAAAAACAACTCACACTTTAACTTAAGATGATCCAAAAAAAGTAAGGAAAGCAATCCCAAATGCTTTCATTTACTTAAAATCATTTGGCAGAGAATTCGACACTTTAATGATGGTCTGGGCCTGGCTGGGGCGATGGCACGCGTGCCCACAGAGAGGGCTCTGAGTGCCACCTCTGGCACCCGTGCCATAGGTTCGCCACCACTGATATAGGGGATATATTCACGTTATCTGCAATCGGAAAGTTGGGGGGAGGGAACAGACCTGCTGAAACAGGGTGTTGTGGTGAAGGGTTGCCAGCCTCCAGGTGGGAACTGGACATCTCTCTGAATTATAAGGTTGCCAACACCAGGTTGTGAAATTCCTGGAGATTTGAAGGTTGAGCCTTCATGCCAGGGTTTGGGAAAGGGGAGGGACCTAAACGGGGCATAATGTCATAGAGTCAACCCTCCAAAGCAGCCATTTTCTCCAGGGCAACTGTTGTCTGGAGATCAGTTGTATTACCTGAATGTCTCCAGGCCCCGCCTGAAGATTGCCAACTTTACTGAATCACAACTGGATTCCAGACTACAGAGATCAGTTCCCTTGGAGAGAATAGCAGTATACTAGGGATGCCGGCCTTCAGGTGGGACCTGGGGATCCCCCAGGATTACACCTCATCTCCGAGATAATTTCCTTGGGGAAAATGGATGCTTTGGAGGGTGGACTGTCGAGGTTTGCGCGGTGCTAGCCCACTGCAGGTTGCGAGTGGTGTGAGAGTATCAAAGAAGACGTAAGTCTTATAGGCTTGGTGTAAAACTATATACAATTTTGTTATGTACGTGGACCGCCTCCAGGGGTCCGCGGACAGGCCAGAGCTTGAATCCGAAAACAAAGGAAACTTCGGATCCTGGATTCCCCAGCCCCAACCAATAGCCACCTTGGCGGGACATTTAAACCCTCCAATGGGAGTGGGGGTGTGTGCTGGTGGATATGTATATAGTTGGCCCTGTGGGCCGTTAGAGTCAGTCTTTGTCTTTGTAAAGTACAATAAACGTGTGCTACAGCATGTCGTTGTCCGAGTCCTCCATGCGGCGAACCCAGTACTTTTCAAATTTATTTACACGAGCCTCCACCAATATGTTGCACAGAATGACAAAATGTTCACGCAGACACCAGGTTTCCATCAGGAAGGTAAAGTACACAGTACAGTACCACATTTATACTAGCATTGTCCAATCAGGACCCAATGCTGAGTCACTGTTAATTAGTTCTGCTATCAACTAGACAGAACCGGTTGGAGCCAGCTCTACTGACACTCTGAGCTGTCAGCTCCTGTCAAACAGACTGATATGATCTACAGCCAGACTTATAGAACACATGGATGTCGACATGGACTCCGTGGCATTGTACCCCACTAAGGTCCCTGTCCTCCCCAGGCTCCATCCCCCAAATCTCCAGGAGTTTCCCCACCTGGATTTGGCAGCTCTACACCCTCCCTCCCTCCCACACCAGTGGCCAGTGGGGACCTGGAAGCCCTACATCATAACCCATGCTCCCTCTAAGCTGTGGAGTCTTGTGAACAAAAATTCTACTTTGGGAGCTAGTGGCATTAAAGTTGTGAGCGAGCGATTTGGCTGCCGCATAAATTAGTCGGCTCTGGAGCCATCCCTCCTGAGCGAAGACAAAAATGTGTGAGCTGGAGGCTAAAAAACTGTGAGCTAGCTCACACTAACTCAGCTCTGAGGGAACACTGCTCCCAAGCCAAACTGGGCCCTGGAGCACTTGGAAATATTACTTCCCAACATAACATCTGTCTGTTACCTATTTACCATTTCTCCTAAAGGCATACCCTGCATGAATGCCAGTGGTATAATGTATTAACAGTGTTTGTAGAAATTATTTTACGCTACATTGACAACATTAGTATAAGTTGGTTTTGTATTATGTTGTATTATGTGATTTGGTGATTATTGTGATGAATGTATTTGATACTTATATATAAGACTTCTGTGATGTTTTTGGAATGCAATTTGAAGTAGTTTATCTTCCATACACACCTTTTGTTCTTTTTATTATCTTCCCACTGTGTATCTCCAGTTTTGGTTGTTATCTACATCTGGCAGATGTATCTTCTAGTTAGGCCATAAGTTACCCCCCTGAGCTGGAATTAGTGATGGGAACTACCATAGTTCAAACGGAGCATAACCTTTTAGCTCAGAACACTAATGTTGGTTTTAGCCCTTTCTACAATTCTTCAAATGCTGCAGCAGTCAGATCTTTTGTGCTACAATACTCTCAATCAGCTGCTTGAAGGGATGAATGAGTTGGTAAAGGTAAAGGTTTCCCTTGCTCGAAAGCCAGTCGAATCCGAATCTAGGGTTGCGGTGCTCATCTCCGTTTCCAAGCCGAAGAGCCAGCGCTGTCCAAAGATGTTTCCATGGTCATGTTGCCAGCGTGACTAAATGCCAAGGCGCACGGAACGCTGTTACCTTCCCACCGAAGTGGTACCTATTTATCTACTTGCAATTTCTTCCTTTCAAACTGCTAGGTTGGCAGGAACTGGAACCAGAGACGGGAGCTCACTCCATCATGCGGCACTCGGGTCTCGAACTGCTGAACTACCGACCTTCCAGCCTGCAGTTCATCGTCTTAACCACTTGAGCCACCACAGCTCCATTGAATGGGTTGAGGGCTAGGTAAAAGGAGAGGCGTGTTTCTTGCCACGGTTGCCTTAGTTCCTCAGGCAAGATTACACAAAATTGCATCTGATCTTGTCCCTTCATATGCTGGCACATAATCGCTCTGTTGTACATGGGCCAAAACCTGGTTTTTGGAACTCTGGCATCTCCCCCAAGATGTAGGGGGAGCGAGACAGGCTAACAAGGTGGATGCTTGATAGCAAGACTAGGCCACTGAGACAGTGCAATGATTAACAGAACCGACACAAAGGCAGACCTACAGCCACAACCCATGTTGGTGGGAACATCCGTTATCTCTTCTGGTGGGATAAAGCCCTTGTCGTTTAAATTATCAGCTGACTCCCTGTTTATCCTCCCCTCCCTCTGCCGCCTCATGTACCTGTGAAAACCAAGCGGCAGATATTTGTGAAGATTAGGGTTACCAGGTGTCCCCCCCGGCCACCAGTGGGGGGTGGGGGGTGGGGGGTAGGGTTGCCAGATCCAGGTTGGGAATCTCCTGGAGATGGAGCCTGGGGAGGCCAGGGACCTCAGTGGGTGCACTGTCATAGATTCCACCCCCCACCCCCCCAAAGCATCCATTCTCTCCAGGGGAACTGATCTCTGTAGTCTGGAGATGAGCTATAATTCTGGGGGGGTCCCCAGGTCCTACCTAGAGGCTGCCAGCTGGAAGCTACCAGTTGTCAAATAGGGCAAAAGATTGCAGAATTTTAAAGAAAAGAGATTTGGTTTGGTTCTTCATTAGTTATTTCTGAGTACTGATATTTTGTGAAATGTGTGCGTGAATCAGGTGGATGGGCTTCCCTTGCCGAACCCTCGGAAGGAAAAGGATATGGAAAGACAGAAGATGCCGCCTATACACACGCCAAAGATAAATCCGTAATTCCCACTCGGCGGCTTCTTCTTCTTCCAGTACAGCATCTGCTCTCGTCATGCCATCTTTGAACATTCTGGTAATTTGCATTATGAACCTCCACAGAGCCTGAGATCTAGGGATCACCGTGTATTGTGCTCTTTGCCGCCAACCTCCAACATCTCATCAGTACAGTTTCATGTGCAATTTTCCCCAGGCTTCTGCGGGAGCGATATAAAGCAACGCTTGGGGAGCGGGGAAGGAGGGGGGGGATCACAAAGCCAGTATTTTTCCCCCTTTATTGTGAGATACGGCTTCCACTCTCTGAATAATAAAAGGAGAAAACCCGCAGTATAAAAAAATATATAGCTTATAAATGAACAACTGCCTTTTATCCAGCTTGGGAATAAGATCTAGGAATGGGAGTCCTTCGATTCAGCCAGTCCCATCATCGGGGGGGGGGGGGGGGGGAAGACCACAGCCCAGGCAATGGATTCCGGCCCCACTGGTGGACCTCCTGATGGTGCAACTCACGCCGGACCTCCTGATGGTACCTGGTATTTCTGGCCACTGTGTGATACAGAGTGTTGGACTGGATGGGCCTTTGGCCTGATCCAACATTGGTGTCTCTTATGTTCTTATGTTTTAGTTGCTGAGTTGTGTGCCTGACCTGGATAGGCCAGGCTAGCCCAATCTTATCAGATCTCGGAGTCTAAGTACATTAGTACTTGGGTGGGAGACCACCAAGGAAGTTCAGGGTTGCTACACAGAAGCAGGCCATGGCAAGTCATAAGAACATAAGAGAAGCCAGGTTGGATCAGGCCAATGGCCCATCTAGTCCGACACTCTGTCACACAGTGGCCAAAATATACCAGGTGCCATCAGGAGGTCCAGCAGTGGGGCCAGGACACTAGAAGCCCTCCCACTGTTGCCCCTCCAAGCATCAAGAATACAGAGCATCACTTGCCCCAGACCGAGAGTTTCTATATGTATCTCGTGGCTAAGAGCTACTGATGTACCTCTGCTCCATATGTTTATCCAATTCCCTCTTGAAGCCGTCCGTGCTTGTAGCTGCCACCACCTCCTGTGGCAGTGAATTCCCCGTGTTAATCACTCTTTGGGTGAAGAAGGACTTCCTTTTATCCGTTCTAACCCGACTGCTCAGCAATTTCATGGAGTGCCCACGAGTTCTTGTACTGTGAGAAAGGGAGAAAAGCAATAATAATCATATAATAATCATATAATAATTCTTTTTAATATAATACACACACACACATATATATATACACACGCACACACACACAGAGAGAGAGAGAGAGAGAATAATAGTAGAAAAAGGATACAGAAAGAAAAAAGGGATTATACAACATAATTGTGCACATCAAGAACAATCATATTTAACAGAATTTATGAAACAGAAAATATTTCTCTCCAACATCCCCTTCATTATAATTATTAAGGTATTATCTGTGACATACAGTAGTCCTTATTTCTGTTGGGTTACATTTATATTCGACCTCTTAAATTTCACACGTCATTAAAAAAAGAAAAGAAAACATTTAATCAAAGTTTCCCCCCCACACTTCATAGAAGCATACAATCATAGAGTCGTAAGGGGCCATACAGGCCATCTAGTCCGACCCCCTGCTCAGTGCAGTACAGCTATTCAGTATAACTATGTCTTGTTTTGCAACGACATCATTGATTTCTTCATTATCACAATGAACTGTATACTCGCTATTAATTTTTGCGGGTATATAATATATCTCTGGCATTTGTGGCCAGATAATGAAACTGAAGCTCAAATACTTTGGCCACCAAATGAGAAGGGAGCACACACTGGAGAAGACCCTGATGCTGGGAAAGATTGAAGATCAAAGAAGACGGGGACAGCAAAGGATGAGATGGTTAGACAGTGTCATAGATGCAACGAACATGAAGTTGAGCCCACTTCAGAGGACGGCGGAAGACGGGAAGGCCTGGCATGATCTGGTCCATGGGGTCGCGAAGAGTCGGACTCGACTGTGCGACTGAACAACAAAAAATATATCTCATAATATGGAAGTCAGGAGAAGATGCTCTCCCCCAGCTGCTACTTGATGGCACATGCAGAAGGTCCCAGGTTGCATCTCCAGCTAAAAGGATGAGGTAGTAGGTGATGGGAAAGACCTCTACCTGAGACCCTGGACAGCTGCTGCCCGTCTGAACAAACAGTTCTGATTGTCATAGACCAATGGTCTGATTCAGTATGAGGCAGCTTGCTGTATATGTTTTTGGGGAGGGACCATGACCCAGTGGCAGAGCATCTGCTTTGCATGTGGAAGGTCCCAGATTCAATCCCCAGCATCTCCAGTTAAAAAATCTGGCAGCAGGCGATGTGAAGGACCCCTGCTTGAGATCCTGGAGAGCCACTGGGAGTCTGAGTAGACAGTACTGACGTTCATGGATCATTGCTCTGGTTCAGTATAAAGCAGCTTCATACGTGCATGTGTCAAGCTATGGCTGCAAAGGATCTGAACTGGCGTGATCTCACAGCTATGTCTTTTCCTGTGGGCCTTCCACAGCTGTTCCCTCGTACTCACCTCAGCCTTCCCAGGGTCTGCTCCTACCCAAGATTGCCCCAGTTTTGGCTGACAGCACCCTTTAGGTTCCAGGCTTCTTGACAGCTACATGCACGGTGGTTGCATCAACGCAGAAAACATCAGTGTACTCAATGAGGTAACCTCCTTGGGACAGGAAAGAAAGTGCAATGCCCACACGTTTCTCCAATAAAACAAGGTCATGATCACCAATCCTTTCGGACTGTAGTCTTCCTCTCAAAGCCCTGACAATGAGACCGAACGTAGGCTTGTCCGCTGTAAAGTGGCCATCCCAATCAACCAAGCCAGTCATAGCGACATTCTTCCACCAACTGTCAGGGAAATACGGGAGGGACCGGGCTAAATGGACTGTCCGTGGCAAGTGAGTTCTTAGTGTCGAGAATTACAGGTTTATATCGAGGACGCAGCGGTCTTAGTAGCCGTGCGGGACACATCTTTTATTATCATATCTTCATAGGGTCAACAACGTGGCTTTCCCAAAGGCAATGGTGCAGTGAGGAGTAGCTGGGGAGGCCTTAACACTACAGATCAAGAACTGGTGTGGAAAGACTGTCATTTTTTTGAAAGACGACAAATCATTGATTTGCAGAAGCTGAGCGGAAAGGAAACACCCTCAAAGCGCCACCAAACCGGCCTGCTGGGGAACAACTGTGGCACATAAAAAAATCCCGCGCTTTGTCTTTGCAATGCAGAATTAGGCCATTTTTTAGATGATTTTAAGCTCCTTTTCTTGCTCGATAACTCAGATACAGAAATAACTGAAAGAGCAGCAAAGTTTCTCTGAAGTGCCATGGCCCTACGGCCTGATAAATGATATTATGAATTAGGTTGTTTTTTTTTATGATGATACTCTGGGGTGCAGTCACACTGTCCCTTTGATCGGGATTCGCCGCTGTTTCCTACCGCATTTAAAGTTTCTGTTTACACGCACCAATCTGCCTCCTGCATCAAAGCAGGCTCACTCGCGCAATGTTCACGCAATACTCGCAGGTTTTCCTGACCCCGGGGAAATCAAGTACTTTCCTGGATCTCGCGCTTTGAACGCACGATTTCACCTATGTGAACAGCCCTCTTTCACAATGATTTCGCAATGATTGCGAATAGGGCTGTCTGACCACTCTCTGAAGTTTTTTTTTTTTTTTTTAAAGCTTCCGGTTTGAGCGCATGGGCAGGCATTCACTTAAGAAGTCAATTTTTTTTTAATTTAAAAGCTTTATTTCCTAAAAAGGAGAGATATTTCGCTTAGTTAGAAAGGGGGAGGGTATATAGTGGGATCCAGAGAAAGATGAGTGATGTTTTAACTGGTAAAGTTAATCTGTTAGTAAAATTAAAATTTTCTTCTTTGGCTTTTTCTGTGTGTTGTCAAACTTCTTTTTTCAAAGCGGTGAAATGCAGTGTCTATGTTAATATATTAGTAGTGTCCCAATGGTACTCCGCTAGCAAAGTCTTTTCCAACGATTTTTAAAACGATCATCCACGGGCGGACTTCTTTTAATCTCCAAATTCAGGCAGGAACTTCCTCTATTTACTCCTCTCCGGTTTCTCGTCTCCTCATCCGGGTCGCTGCTTCCGCTGTTTGTTTGCAAACTGCAAATGCCATAATCCTTGCTCTCTCGTGCCTCTTCAAAAGGTCTCTGGCTTTGAGAATTGTTTTCTCCTTTTTCCATCTCTCGCTTATATGTTTAAACGCTACCATTCTCTTAGCTGGACCTTCTCTCCGCAACAGTTGACTTATAAAAGCGCTTTTCAGGGCACCTTCTCGCTTGTCACAGCTCAATTCTTTTCTCACAGTCCCAGTCAAGGTCACAGTCACATGCATTATGTTTATTTAACAGCCGGCACAACAAGAGATGAAACGCCTACACCGGCAGCTCCTCCTTTCTTGTTCGCTAGTTTCACAGTTCAGCTCCGACATCTTGCTTTTTTGTTTACTTTTATTTAAGTTCAAATAATGCTTTTTTAAGACAAAAATCTTCTAGCCTCTTCTTACCACGCACCAAAAGGGACCACTTCTCTTTTCAGATTCTGTCCCCCCCCCCTTTTCTTTGCTCAAAATCTCTGTTTGCGGGAGAGGGGGTTTCCCCTCCTCCTCCCTTAAATCTCTTCGCTGGGGGGGGGGGAGCGCGCTTAAGTCTTTTTCTCGATGTCTGACAACTCACAGTTTCAGCCGCTTCTTTTCTTTTTCTCCGTTTGTTCGCTTCATCACTCGGTGACCACAGGCGGCTCCGCTAAACCCCGTACGGGGTCGCTTACGCGGCAAGGTCCATTGGGGCATGGCAGGGAGGCTCGATTTCCGACCTTTCGGCCGAGAAAGAGACTCCCGTCTTTGCACCCCGGGTCGGAGCCCCTCTTTCTGGGGCTCATCTGGGTCTCCGCTTGCGCGGATTCCCCCCTCGACCGCGGGCAGGCGAGACGCCCTCGGGAGCAACCCGAGGATGCGTCCGCCATTCGCGGGAGCCAGACCGGAAGCCAAGAAGTCAATTTTTTTTAAAAAAAAATGCCAGTGCTTACAGCATCCTGGTGGAGGCAGGAACGAGAGGTGGGGGCTCTGGCAGCCTGGATGGGGGTGGCAAGCAGGTGGCGGAGACGGCGCCCGAGCAGCACGAGTGGCTCACGCCGCGCACCTTCCTGCTGGGCCTTGACCTCCTGGCCGCCCAGAAGCGCCGGGAGAAGGCACGCCAGGCTGGTGGCGACTGGGCCAATGGCAAGGACAGCCCCGCGGCTGCCCAGGAGCAGCTGCTGCCGTCGCCGGATGGGGATGAGGGCGAGGAGGACAGCGAGCAGCCAGTAAGAGGGATGGCTCTTGAGGGGTGGTGTAGACATGCAAAACCGGAACAAAATATTCCCGTTTAAATTAAAGCGGGAACAAGGCGCATTTACAGCGCCGTGTGACCAGGGCCTCTGTGATGTTACTCGGCAATGCAGAATTCATAACTGGCAGCAAGCAAGCAAAATGCCGCAGGACAAAACGTGTGCAGAAATAAACCACTAAACCGGGATGAACTCGAGTTACATGGTCTCGAGTCGAATTTGGAGAAAATCCGAGGTAACAGGCAAATGCGGAGAGGGCGTGAATCTCAAAGTTGGAAGCTCAGAAAACATGGCGCTTCCACCTGTGACCTTTCACCTGCTTGGTGCACATGCAGGGGCCGCGGAGAGACCTCCAAACTATGCAACAGCTCTGATCAAATATAACTCCCCCTGTCCAGAGGTCAAGCAAGGAATGAGTTCTTGCCTGGCTGCCTGCTCTGTGGGATCTCTGTTTTGCAACAGTCTACTAGAGAGACACGGTTAAAACTGATCGCTTAGCGCTCAAATGTTATTAATATTACTTTACAGCCAGAATTATTCTGAGCGTTTCCCCCTCCTCCCTTTCCCCCCTGCCACTCTGTTGAATGGCCCTACACCACGCTTAATGGATGCAAGAATTACAATGCAAAACATGCACATTAATTAACTTCTGTTTGGGGAAATGTAATTATTTAATCCCGCCTCCTCTCCTCTGCACATTTCCAGAATGGTTTGTGAACAGGGGAAATTTCCATCAGAGAAGCCAGATGTGGTCGGTTGAATAAAGAACATCTTCCTGGCTTTGCTTCCCAGTGTTGTCATCTTTCATTTCGGGTGGGACGCGTACCCTCAAGAACAGCGTGGAGTGCAGACTCAACCAACCTCTTTGCCGGGGAAAGTGTGGCAGCCCCATTCTTGCATCCTTCAGTATACAAACATTTTTCTCAGACCTTCACAATATTTCAGTGCACAACTGCACAGATCAAGACGGTGGTGGTGGTGGTGGAACGTGCTGTCAAGTCGCAGCCGACTTATGGCAACCCTGTAGGGATATCAAGGCAAGAGACTTTCAGAGGTGGTTGGCCATGGCCTGCCTCTGCGTCACGACCCTTGACTTCCTTCTTGGCCTGCCATTCAAGTACTAACCAGGGCTGACCCTGCTTAGCTTCCAAGATCTGATGAGATCAGGCTAGCCTGGGCCATCCAGGTTCGGAGATTAATCTAACACTCAGGGTGGTTCATTTAGTAGAAAAAGAGGTGCAGGAGCTCATTAGCATAACTCTTTAGCATAACTTATTTGCATATGCCACACCCCCTGACATCACCGGAAGTGTGTCAGAGGGCAACACCCACCGCTCAGGCTCCACTGGACTGTTTTGGATTGCTAGCTATTGGGGGGGGGGGATGTGCAGATCTATCCTCACAGAGGAGGGAGAGCTTGTACCTGAATAAAACTTGGTCTTAAAGGTGCCACTGGACTGTTTTGGACCGGGGGCCGGGGGGGGGGCTCTGCAGCTTACCTGGCTGCTTCTTGCTCTGACTGAGGGCTGCTGGGAGCAGGGGGTGGGGCTTGTTGCACGTGCCCACCCCCTGGGCTCTTTACTGCCGGAGCTCTGCTCCTGTGCCCTCCTGCAGGAAATGACCCCTACTAACACTTAATGTAAGACTGTGAGAGCCAGTTTGGTGTGCCAGTTGGCCTAGGGCCACTGAGACCATGTGCAAGGGGAAGGGCTGTGGCTCATGGCCAATCTACATGTTACATCTACCATGTGATCACCACAGGGACTTGCAGCCATATGCCAGCTGCGAATTCCCCATGGGAACCCAATGCATAAGTGCTGTAGGGGCCCAATTGGGATTAGGAATGGGACACAAGGAAAGGATGGGATCCTGCCTCCCCCTGTGCTGTTTGCACAACCAGAAATGGCCCCAGGCGCATTACGTGCCTTCTGAGAGGGCTCCACATGCAAACATTCAGTTCACATGCAGCCCCCTCAGTGGGGCAAATGATACCCCCAGGCAGGGTTGCCAGGTCTCCCTCTATAGGTTTCATGCTAGGGTTTTGTTTTTTTTTATAAATCCTAGAGCAGGCATGTCCAACTTCGAACAGGTAGTGATCTATTTTTTTCTGGCCAAAAGTGCCAATGATCTACCACCATGAAAATAAAGTTTCAAATTAGTTTCAAATTGGATTTTAACCCACTGAAGTTGGGTGCCGCCGCCGCCTCCCCACCATTTGTAATGCCACTTCTGTCATTTACTGTTAAGCAAAAACAAAACAAAGAGATGAATATCCAGAAAGAACTGTGAACATTTTTTTATTTTATTTTATACCAAGAGACCAAGTGGGGCTGGTGATGTACCTCTGACCCCTCCATGATCTGCTGGTAGATCGCGATCTACCTGTTGGACATACCTGTCCTAGAGCATCTCATGACATCACCAGCATACCAATCCCTACTCCCTACATTGTTCCCTGGGGTTGATGGGCTGTTTCAGATCCGGAAGATGTTCTAGTTGGAGTGGTTGGCGCCCCTCCCCCTGGGCCATGATCCCAATCCAGGCTGAGCCCCTGTGGCGTTTCTGAATTGAGTTCCCATGGGGATTTGGCTGCTGGTATATGGCTGCAACTCCCCAGGCAATCACATGGGTAGATGTAATGTGCAGTTTGGACCTCAGCATCTCCTTTGCATGCCACCACCACCCCCCAGTTCAGTCTCAACCAGTGTTCCCTCTAAGCTGAGTTAGTGTGAGCTAGCTCACCATTTTTTAGCCTCCGGCTCACACATTTTTGTCCTAGCTCAGGAAGGATGGCTCCAGAGCAAACTAATTTATGCAGTACCCAAAGTGCTTGCTCACAACTTTAATGCCAGTAGCTCACAAAGTAGAATTTTTGCTCACACGACTCCACAGCTTAGAGGGAACACTGGACATTTCCAGTGAAAAGGATGAGGTGGTAGATGAAAAGAAAGACCTCCATCTGAGACACTGAAGAGCAGATCAATTCTGTCCTTGATAGACGAGTGGTTTGACTTAATATAAGACAGCTTCATGTGTTCCCCATTCTGCCTTATAACTCACTGGAATCTACCATTCACTTCCTTTGTGTAGCCTACTTCACAGGGTTGTTGTGAATATAAAATAGGGAACAGGGGAAAGGAAGCCACTGAACACCCACCCCCCCATCCTTGGAGGAAGGGTGGGAACAATAAATAAACAGAAATCCAAAGAGCTCTGCTGGATCAGGCCAAGGGTCCCTTTAGTCTAGACCAGCATTCTGTTTTCATCCATGGCCGATGAATTGCAACCAGGAAACTCAGGAGCCAAACACGACAGCAGCAGTTCTCGGGCTTCCTTTGTCTCCTGTTAATTTGTACTAAGAGGAATGCTGCATCCAAATGTGGAGGTTCCATTTAGCTGTCGGTGGCTAATAGCCATTGACAGACCTATCCTCTAGGAAGTAGTTATCCAATCCCCTTTTAAGCCGACGGTCCTGGGCTTCATCTGAAGAAGTGCTTTCTTTTGCGTGTTCTGAATCTACGGCCCATCCAGGGCTATTTTTGGGCAGGAACGCACAGGAACGGAGGTCCGGCTGGCTTCCAAGTTGACCACGCCCAGCAGGAGCTCATTCGCATAATAGGCCACACCCAACAGCAGAAACTCTTTAGGATTGGCTACATTAGGGGTGTGTGGCCTAACATGCAAAGGAGTTCCTGCTACAAAAAAAAGGCCCTGGGTTTGGACAACAAACAAGGTAAACAGAATAACAAGCACAAGGTGGGTGTGGCTGGATGAGCGCACTTCTGGTAACATGGGGGTGCGGCCTAATGTGGTAATGAGTTCCTGTTGTTGGGTGTGGCCTATTATGCTAATGAGTTCCTGCTGGGCTTCTTCTACAAAAAGAGCCCTGGACCCATCCATTTCATTGGGTCACACATCTTTACACTTTATTCATTTTGATGTTTATTCCTTGCTTTTCTCCCCAGTGGGGCTTAGAAGATTATTCTCCCTGCCTACATTTTACCATCACAACAGTTAGGCTGAGAGTGTCTGACGACTGGGATACAGGGATAGGGTTGCCAGCCTCCAGGTGGGGCCTGGGGATCTCCTGTTTTTACAACTGTTCTCCAGCCGACAGAGATCCGCTCCCCTGGAGGAAATGGCTGCTTTGAAGGGTGGGCTCTGTGGCATTGTGCCATGCTGAGGCCCCTCCCCTCCCCAAACCCCGCCCTCTCCCGGATCCACCCCCAAAGTCTCCAGGTATTTTCTAACCCAGACCTGGCAACCCTCCAAATTGAATCTCCCAGACCCTAGTCTGCCACATGGCATGGCAGAGGGAGAGGACTGACGCAGGTCCGCATTCTCAGGATTCGAGTTTTGCCCGACCAGGAGCGTTCTCCCCAGCTGAACTGTAAATAAAATAATTTCCAAAGAGCACTAATTTAGAAGAGCGTGATTATTAAAACGCCTTGCCAAAATCTGGCTGGCTGATATATTGCAGGATGCTTGAGCTGGAGTATCTGCAAAAGACAAAAGAGGAGTGAAGGCAAAAAGGAAATCAACATCTTGCTAAATTGCATGTTTTAAAAAAAATCCTATAATTGAGGCTGCTACTTCATTTCCATCTGTAAAACCCGGCTATCTACTAATGGATTTGGTTTATCTCTTATACTAATTACTGGCATTTGCATGGTTGGTACAGACCATTTGTTAACAGGAGGTTCCCGTGGAAAAAGTCAGGCTGACACCGTTAACTCCCGCATTGCCTGTGAGGAACAGGAAGCTGGTTGCCAGCAGACAATTACAAGATCTGCTGGTCCTAGGGATGCCAGTCTCCAGACAAGGCCTGGAGATCTCACGGAAATACAAGCAGGCCCATAGCTTCAGTGGGGCATTTCGGGGCCCTGCTCCCTTGATTAAAAGCCCCGCCCCACAAATAGCCATGCCAGAAACTTTATTTTTGACCATGATGACCTAGGTGGTACTGGGCTAGCAGATATGGAGGTTGCTGGAGATGTATTGAATGTGCCCTTCTAAGCTTTCTTCCCCTCTGGAAGGGAACTCAAAAGGCATTTAAATGCCTTCGGAAGGCAACTACCCTGTTTCCCCGAAAATAAGACAGTGTCTTATATTAATTTTTGCTCCCAAAGATGCACTAGGTCTTATTTTCGGGGGATGTCTTATTTTTCCGTGAAGAAGAATACGGTACACTCCGTCAGGGCAGAGCGAGCAGCAGGCGGCAGCTTGTCCTGGCGGCGGTGCGGGCTCTCTGCTTAAAAGAGACCTCGCACTTCCTGTCTGCTCCGGCTGCGCGGCGGCCAACAGTGAGCTGCGCGGCAGTGCCCGCCGCTATGGCCCAGAGTCCAGAGTTACGGTAGCTTCAATTGGGGAGGCTTCATGTTCGGGGGAGGCCTTATTATCGGGGAGGTCTTATTTTCGGGGGATGTCTTATATTTCAGCGAGAGGCAAAACTGTAAGTAGGTCTTATTTTCGGAGGATGTCTTACTTTCGGGAAAACAGGGTAAACGTCCTCTGAGCTGGTTTTTTCCTAGGGACTGACACGCTCGCTGGATAGAAACAGGCTTGTCCAGGCTACAGAGATCAGTTCCCCTGTAGAAAATGACTGCCTTGGAGAGTGGACTCTACGGCATTGTACCCTGCTGAGGTCTCTCTTCTCCCCAAACCCCGCCCTCTCTGGGTTCCACTCCTCAAATCTCCAGGAATCTCCCAACTCATAGCTGGCAACCCTAGCTGGTCCATTATGTGCAAAGTATATGTAATTGCAGTGGTTTAGGATATCTGCATCTTTCCCTTTGAACCCATAATGAACTTATTGATTACTTTTATTAGTGGGCTGAGATTTGGGGGGGGGCATTACCCTAAAAAAATGCACTGTGCAAATTGCAAATGTTGACTTTTCCTTCTTGCTAATAAGGCTATTTGTGTGGGCAGATATCACCATGGGGCATTTGGATATTTCAGAAAAGTAAAACAGAAGGAAAGACTGGATGATTTTCCAGACAAAGCCAATTTGTATAAGCAAACACCTTCCCGAGTTGAAAACCAATCGCACCAATATAATTAGTCTCTTACAAATGTTAGTCTTCCAGTGCCCTACATATTTTCTGGGCTTTATAATTTGATTTTTCTTTAAAAAGGACTAACTAGCTGCAATACAAATGACAGCAACAGCTAATAAGCTTATTTGCCTTCTTTTATTTTCCTGCTTTAATGAGCTCCGTCACATGGCAGGACTAAAGAAATCGCTTAGTCAAGAGCCCCTGAAATTCACACTTGTGCTTCTGGCTAATTTTTATCAGTGGGTGTTTTTATCATGTTTTTTACTTGTAAGCCACTTCCAGCAGGTTTCCTGGAGGTAGAAATGCTCTTAAATAAATAGATAATGTCACAAGACTGTTCACCTTTAAGTCCCAATTGCACAGGATGTCAGAGCTCCATGACTAGAATGCTTGGTATGGTTTGCGAGTCTTAAAAACACAGCAAGGGCCAGCAACCAGTGTCAGGGCCAGCGTCCGCATACCCTCAGGTGGGAAAGCCGGCAGGCCCAGGGCTTCTGGTAGGGCCGACTTCGGCCGACCCCGACAACATGTCATTTCCCTGCCTGCTCCATTGTGTCACACCACTCATGAGACCAGCTGTACACCCTGCCCAGTGCCATAGGTGAAACACTATGTATAGGGGGAACACTATGTCTGGGACAGGGATGCTCTGTATTCCTGGTCCTCAGGGGGCAACAGTGGGAGGGCTTCTGGAGTTCTGGCCCCACTGGTGGACCTCCTGATGGCACCTGGGTTTTGGCCACTATCTGACACAGAGTATTAGACTGGATGGGCCATTGGCTTGATCCAACATGGCTTCTCTTACGTTCTTATGCCTGGGACAGTGATGCTCTGTATTCCTGGTGCTCGAGGGGCAACAGTGGGAGGGCTTCTGGAGTTCTGGCCCCGCTGGTGGACCTCCCGATGGCACCTGGGTTGTGGCCACTGCCTGACACGGAGTGTTAGACTGGATGGGCCATTGGCCTGATCCAACATGGCTTCTCTTACATTCTTATGCCATCAGGGAAAAGGGCTGTGGGCAGTGCAGGTGGCTGTGATCATGGGCAGCAGGAAGGCTTATTGGCGGAACAAGGAGGGATGTTCAGGTAGACGATGAGACACATGGGTAAGTAAGCGGGAAGGGGGCCCCTGGGAACTCTCTGCCTAGGGCCCCCCCAAAATCCTGTCCAGTATAGATTAGGGTCACAGCATTGGGAAAGGAGGATGTTAAACTCTTCCAGTTTCGTGCCATTTCCCCAGTAAAAATATTCCCTGTAGGGA
>NW_015172567.1:104979-122298 GCF_001447785.1 Gekko japonicus
GTAGGGAAAAAGAAAAATACCCATAGTATGCTTTTCTTTTCCCCCTAGAACAGTTTAAAGAAGTCTGAGGGTGGAGAGGTAGTTTCAGTTCAGTAAACAGCATGAGGGGAGTGTTACACTTCCCTCCCCCAAGGCCAAACTCTCCCTTGTCAGATCTAATAGAGGGTTGCCAACCTCCAGGTGGGGACTGGAGTTCTCCTGGAATCGCAGCTGGTCTCCAGACTTACAGGGATCAGTCCCCCTGGAGAAAATAGCTTCAGAGGGTAGCCATGCTGGGCTGCAACAGAACCGTTCGATTCGGGTCCAATCGGACCTTAGAGACCTTCAGGATTTCCAGGGTAATAAGGTTCCCTGACGAAGAGAGCGCTGACTCTCGAAAACTTCTACCCTGAGAATCTTGTCGGTGTCTAAGGTGCTCCTGGACTCTAGGGATGCCAGCCTCCAGGTGGGACCTGGGGATCCCCCCGAATTACAGCTCAACTCCAGACTACAGAGATCCGGTCCCCCGGAGAAAACGGATGCTTTGAAGGATGCTGTAGAGTGGGACTGTGTGGCCTTGTACCCCACCGGGGTCCCTGCCCTCCCCAGGCTCCATCCTCAAATCTCCAGGAGTTTCCCAACCTGGATCTGGCAACCCTTCCTTTCCCCCCATCTCCTGTCGGTGGCCAGGGGGGATCTGGCAACTCGACTGGACTTTAATCTACTTGGAGAAAATGGCGGCTTGGGGGGGGGAGGTTCTGTGGCAGCACGTCCCAACGGAGCTCCCTCCCTGGCTCCACCCCAAATTTCCAGGAATTTCCCAGCATGGAGCTGGTGACCCTAGGGCCAAACCACCATCAGGACAGAAGATCCCTTATTTCTATTTTCAGGCTTAATAGCAACAGTGTAAGAGGACAGAGATGGGCAACACCATCACCTGATGGGCAACACCGAAATCAGATTGACTATATAATTTGCAGTCAAAGATGGAGAAGATGCAACGAACATGAAGTTGAGCAAACTTCAGAGGACGGCGGAAGACAGGAAGGCCTGGCGTGATCTGGTCCATGGGGTCGCGAAGAGTCGGACTCGACTGTGCGACTGAACAACAACAAAAGAGGACAGAGGCATTTCTAGTGCCACACTCTGAAGACATGAAGCTGCCTGATATTGAATCAGACCGTCAATCCATCAAGGTCAGTGTTACCCACTCAGACTGGTAGCAGTTCTCCAGGGTCTCAGGACGAGGTCTTTCACATCACCTCCTATCTGGTCCTTTCAACAGGAGATGCCAGGGACTGAACCCAGGACCTTCTCTTTTTTAAATATATTTTTAATTTGTTTTTAAATCATCATTAACAACAATGAACATCAAAAGCATTAAACAAGCAACAACAAGAGGTAAGGATCAAGTCGCATCAAAAGCTTATTATGTAGCAGTAAAAACTATTTTAACATTTTTTGAACATTTATCAACCAATTAGAAAGGGTAAGAAGTGCTGGTAATTATGCTACCTCTGTCAGTAAGGCAAGTGTGAGTACTGGGTTAGGTCTGGATCTTAGATGTAAAATATTTTTATATGTAACTCAAGTGTGTACAGTAGAAAGCTAGAGGAAAAGCAAAGAAGAATAAGTAGTGTTAGTGGGAAGAAGTTCAGCTTCAGTCATGTACTGCAGCCATGGAAACCATGTGCGTACAAACCTAGAGTATGTCATGGTGGTGCCCAGGCGTTGTCTTTGAAGTGAGTCAGAGATTTTGCACATAATAAACTGATCCCATACTTTATGTCTCCACATGGTCAGCGTTGGAGGGGAGGTAGACCTCCAGGTGGTAGCTATGGCCAAGCGGGCCGCTGCCAGCAAAATCAAGGTAAGTTCGTTGTAGTTGTATTGTGAATCAGGTGTTTCTTGAATCTGAAGTAGGATAACTTCTGGTTTGAGAGGAATTATTTGAGAGGTGACCTTGTTTATTTCTGCTATGACACTTTTCCAAAAGTTGTTGATGTGTGGGCACTCCCACCAGCACTCCCAGGACCTTCTTCATGCAAAGCAGATGCTCAGCCCCTCCCCGTAACCACTTTAACTACTGCACCATACTGGCTCTCCCAAAGCACCCCCAATTTGTTGAAGCACCCGTACTTAGATGTCGCACCAAATTACAATCAGGTCCAAAACTTTCTAGACCAGGAAGTCTTCAGTCTCAGCTTTGTACACAAGGGAAGGAGGAAAGGAATCGGACCTGGGTATTTTCAGCCCCTTCACTTCAGAACATTTGCAAAGTTTGAATTAGGGTTACCAACTCTGGATTGCTAAATTCCTGGAGATTTGGGGATAGACCTGTGGGAGGGTTTGAAGAGAGGCAGGATCTCAGCGGGTTATAATGCCATCGAGTCTCTGTCCTTCAAAGCAGCTGTTTTCTTCCAGGGGAACTGATCTTTGTAGTCTGAAGATCAGGAAAATTTCAGACCCCACCTGGAGGTTGGCTACCCCTCGTCTGAATGCAACCTCACCTGCCCCAGTGGGTTTTACTTTGAAAGGAAGATACTCTTTTCTGACATCAGCTCACCAGAGGTCTCAAAAAATTATCCAGCCACTTCAGACTAAAGGATTTCCCCAAAATTATTTTAGCAGGTGTATAAAAGTACATTTCTAATTTCAGGAAGCCATGAGATGCCAGCCGTTAGGCAGCACAAAATATGCCAGTCTTGAACGTCTCAGTCATAAAGATTAGAACGGAATTTTAAACACCTCGAATAGGAAACCTCCAAGTGTTCCCCCACCACCACCTTCTGTGAAATGATTAGTTCAAGAGAAGGGGGGGGGGAGAAACAGCAAAGTATTTCTCATATAGCGAAATGACATTATAGCCAGGAGGCATCGTAAGAGCTGCTGTCATGTAAGAACACCAGAAATAAAGGCACGTTTTGAAGGGAACGGCCCAAATTCTGTGCCATAAGATATATTCTCGGCTCAGTCGATGTAACATCTCTGTAGTCCTCTGACGCAGCCAAAAGTTCCAAATTAGACATTGGTGCCTTCTT
Source organism: Gekko japonicus (assembly GCF_001447785.1). Lineage (NCBI taxonomy): Eukaryota > Metazoa > Chordata > Lepidosauria > Squamata > Gekkonidae > Gekko > Gekko japonicus. Next base: position 108,000 of record NW_015172567.1, read on the forward strand.
GTCAAGTGTGCCCATCCGTCAGTTGCTTTCAGACTTTGTACCCTCAGTGAACCGCTTCCACGTCAGATCTGCCTGCTGAAAAATTGCTGCCCATTGCAAAGGATTCTGGGTCACGATCTAGGGTGTGCTGTCGGTTCGTGCAGGGTGAGGCTCGCGCCTGTTCGGCCTTGTGTGACCTGAGAACACACCCAAAGCTCTCCTACTACAGCTGTGCATGGTGCTGGGCCTTGCCAGCCTCCAGGTGGCGGCTGGAGATCTCCCAAATCACAACTGATCTCCAGGTCACAGAGATCAGTTCCCCTGGAGAATATGGCTGCTGTGGAAAGTGGACTCTACGGCCTTGAACTTCACTGAAGTCCCCCCCCAAACCCCGCTAGGGTCGCTGTGTCCCCCTCTGGCCCCGGCAGGGGGGTGGGGCAGTAGGGTTGACAGCACCAGGTTGGGGAATCCTTCGAGATTTGGGGGTAGTGCCTGGGGAGGACAGGGACCTCAATGGGATACAATGCCGAAGAGTCCACCCTCCAAAGCATCCATTTTCTCCAGGGGAAGAGATCTGTGAAGTCCAGAGATAAGCTGTAATTCCAGGAGATCCCCAAGTCCCACCATGGAGGCTGCCATCCCTAAACCCTACCCTCCCCAATCTCCACCTCTGAAATCTCCAGGGTTTTCCCATCGCAGGCAACCCTAACGGATGCTAGAGCCCCCTGAAATTCAGTTCCTGGTAGTCAGTCGGCCCTCAGGAGCAGGATTGGGAGGCAAATGCGGAGAGTCCAACCCATTGCTGGAAATAAGATGCAGGACAGAAGCCGCCAGGCCAGTAGCCAGGATATTTTCGGTCAGGGGGCATTTAAATTTCTTAGGGAGCACTGGCTAATCAAAATAAAGGTAATTTAATGTGGTCCCTCATTCTGGACAACTGCGCAAGAATACCTGGCTCCTTCCCCGCACCTGCTGCCACTCAGGGGCCCTGAGCTGAATGGGAAGTCGGGGGGCCTTGCCAGTAAGTCAGGGGGCCTAGCCCTGAGATGCCCCACTGCAGCTACAGGCCAGGAAGCCGCTATGGTTTCCTTTGTCTTCATATTTCCCATCTGCATCCCAACGGATACCTAAAAAGTCTTCCGGTTATGAATTCCATGATCTTTTCTGCATTCCCCACAGGAAATGATGGCCCGTGTTCTACCGTGAACTCTTCATCTCCTGGGTATGCATGTCTAGACAGCGCAGAGATGACTGAAACAGAACTCACGGCATGAGCGCTGTTCAGCAACCAATGTGGCACGTTCTTTAGGGCTGTCCATAATCTCTTTTCAAGTGACTCATGCAATGGGATTTCCGCTCTTTCTTGTGGGAAACCATTCCTGTACTCATAACTTAAGCCATTCGGATATTTCTCTACTTAGGAAGAAAAGGGCCTTAAGGTGCAATCTTGCTTTGTTTCCCATTGTTTTGCGTTCCCTCCTTCCTCGCCTTCACTCCACTCTCCTCTTACCCATTCCAACAATGAATGACCCTAGGTTAAATCTGATTTATTTACCCCAGGTCATGACAGCCGCGCCAAAGCTTTTTAATAATTATCTTTATTTATTAATGTGCATATTTATTTACGAGATGTGTATCCTGCAGAGCTCTTTGCCAACTCGGCTTCTGAGGTGGCTTCCAGTTTGGTGTAGTGGTTAAGTGCGCAGAGTCTAATCTGTGAGAACTGGGTTTGATTCCCCACTACTCCACTCACAGCTGCTGGATGATCTTGGGCAACCCATAGTTCTCTCAGAGCTGTCCTTGAAAAAGAGCAGTTTCTGTCAGAGCTCTCTCAGCCCCACCTACCTCACAGGGTGTCTGTTGTGGGGAGGGGAAGGGAAAGAAGTTTGCAAGCTGCTCTGAGACTCCAAGTGAAGGGCGGGGTATAAATCCAACCTCTTCTTCTCTTCTCTTCTTCTTCCAATAAAAACAATTAGCAATAAAACAATATCCAGTACTAACAACATGGCTTCAAAGCCAGTATACAAGGGATATTTTAGACATAAGAAGGCGGGCATTAAATCAATCAAGCCAGCACACATAGGGACCATAAGTGTTATGTCCGCTGACTGCCACCAGGCGCCAGTGACTAATACCAGAGCTTGGTTCTCAGAGACAATAGGGACTAGGATCCTGAAACCTCTAGTGGTCACCAATAGGGACTTTGGCGGGAAGTTTAAACCCTCCAATAGGACCTGTGGGTGGGCCAAGGGGACTGTATATAGTTGGCCGGCCGACTGGTATTTTCTGTGTTATGTTGTGTACGAGTAAACATGTGCTGACTATCACTCTGTTTCCTGATCATTCTATGTGTCGAACCCACTACACAACAATAAGTCTGGATAAAAAGCCAAAGCAGGGGTCCCCAACCTTTTGGAGCCTGAGGGGACCTTTGGAATTCTGATTCAGTGTGGTGGGCATAGCCCCCAAACCGCTGCCAGGAAATGGCTACCACGGGAGGCAGACAGAGCCAGCCACACAATGGCTGCTGCAGGTTACCTTCAGCCACAGAGTGAAGACCCCTGTGCTGTGGTGGCAGCTGCTGCCAAAGCAACATTTTAAAAAATTTGCACAGTCAATCAAAAGCCTACCTGGCCCCATCCACTTTCTGAAAATACTGGTGAGTACCAGAAAAGGTGTCAGCAAGTGCCATGGCACCCATAAACCTCCTGTCGGGGACCCCTGAGCTAAAGAGTTGCCCAGAAGGATCCCAGAGTTGAGGTGCCAGTACCAAAAAGGCCCATCTTTACTCCAGCATCCTGGGTTGGATCTTATGATTTGCAGGTGCAAGGATTGCAGATCTTTCCTGTCTTTCCCAAATCCTCCCACACAGTCTTTTCCAAACCCTGGAAAGTTTTTTCCCAGGTTGCAAGACTTGCATGATCTAATAGCCATGTGGGTCGAGCGGAGCGCGGAGGGGAAAGGCGTTAAAACCGCCCTCTTCTCTTCTTCCACCAGTAGATCCGTGATCATGGAAGAGACAGAAAGAGTAAATTCATCCTCTTCCTCCTCTCCAGGCCAGCCTAGTCCCATGCAGTGTTCCCTCTAAGCTGAGTTAGTGTGAGCTAGCTCACAGTTTTTTAGCCTCCGGCTCACATATTTTTGCCTTAGCTCAGGAAGGGATGGCTCCAGAGCAAACTGATTTATGCAGTAGCCTAATGCCTTGCTCACGACTTTAATGCCAGCAGCTCACAAAGTAGAATTTTTGCTCACAAGACTCCACAGGTTAGAGGGAACATTGGTCCCAAGTAGTTTGGATTTTCTGTGACACAGACTATTGTCTATTGTCCCATGAGCCCAGGAATAAACTTTCCTGGGGTCCAAAAAGGCTGCTGGGGGAGGGGAATTATTATATCATCATCATCATCATTTCACTTCATCCCAGCTCATGTCGGGCCGGGCAATATACAGGACATAGTGTCATAAAATACAAAACACAAAACATTAAAATTTATATGTAACATTAGTAAAAATTTCAGTGTGGATTAAAAGATCCAATATGGTGATTTCCCTCTATTATTATGCATCCCGATTCTGGACTCCTCCTCCCTTTCTTCTGGGCGGGGGGAAGGGAACCCAGAACATGGAGGGGAGAAGAAGGGTGCCATCCAGTGGGTAACCGTCCCTGCCCTCAACCAAAAGCCTGGCGGAACATCTCTGCCTTAGTGGGCCCTGCGGAGTGGCATAAGATCCCACAGGGCCCTGATGTCATTTGACAGTTCCACTAGGTTGGGGCCAGGACTGAGAATGCCCTGGCCCTGGTCGAGGACAGCCAGTCATCTCTGGGGCTGTGGGAAACATCTGTGACCATCGGTGTCTTCCAACCTTCTCTTTTTCACACTAGCCAACAAAGATCTTCGGGAAAACTACAGGTAGACCAACCCCCAATCCCATTGTTGACCCCAACAACTAATATTCTGAAGTAATATTCTGAAGGACACAACTTTTGGACATGTGTTGTGTATGCTGACCGCCACTGGGGAGACAGCAAACAGCCAGAGCTTGACTCTGGAAGAACAATAGGGACTAGGCTCCTAGTCCCTCCATTGGGGAACCAATGGGCACCGTGGCGGGAGATTCAAACCCACCAACGGGGCCCAGGGGCGTGTCCCTGGAGTGTATATAATTGGCCTACCGGCCGTTAGTGACTAGTCTTGTTGTGTACCAAATAAAGCGTGCTTTGCACTATGCCGGTCTTTGTCCTTCGTCCATGCGGCAACCCCACTACACAATAACATGGATTCCCACTGTACATGTGTAAAGTGCCGTCAAGTCTCAGCCAATTTATGGTGACCCCAGCAAGGGATTAAGCAGAGGTGGTTTGCCATTGCCTTCTGGAGCCTTCCTTGGAGCGGAGGTCTGTCTTCCAAGTACCGATTCTGCTTAGCTTCTGAGACCTGACAAGATCGGGCTACACCATGCTGCCTTCCCTCGCAGATTTGCATTATTGATATATCTAAATAGTGTACTGGGACATGCTAAATTTCCTTGCTGGTTATTTTATTATTTAGACAAATACATTAAATAACAAATGGATCCCATATGCCTAAAAAGTACTCATCCGCAAAGGAGGTTTCCTGCTGCATCTCTGCATGATTTACTGCTCTGTCCTTGCCTCTTGTCAATCAATCTTCATTGGGGGGGGGGAGGTGGATAATCCTGCTGTCTTGGCCTGAGTTATTCAGTCACTCCCAACACAAGCAGAATTACTGCTACGAAAGAAGAGAAATTCATTTGACCTCTGCATGAATCAGGTTTTCCCCAGGAGGCACACCCAGATCAGTGTCCCTGCAGAGATAGGTAGGATAGGCTCCTCTGAGGCCAGGTAGTTCTGACTTTTACAGGTTCAAGCAGAGACCTCAGACGGAGCAGGACAACCTCCTTTATGGATGAGTTCTTTCATGAGCTTTTATTGCTTAACCATGCAGTCCTAAACAGTTACACCATTCTGTGCACATTGAAGTCAATGAGTTTAGAAGGGTGTAACTCTTTTTTTTGGATTGCACTGTGATTTATATAGATATAAATATTAAGGAACAGGCAGGTAAAATTAGCAATACCACAACAAAGTGAGATATGCACTGAAACGAACTGTTGTATGCTGTAAGATTCTCTTATTTATGCATGATTAAGAATAACAAAACAGACACAGATATAATTATTTGTTTGGTCTTTATTTTTGGCTATATACAGTAAGTTTGTTATTTGCAGGTAAAATTAGCAGGCAGCAACAAAACATCTACAAGTGAACCTTTTTGGGGTAAATCAAGATGGGTAGCTGTGTTAGTCTGTCTCTAGTGGCAGAACAGCATTCCGTGCGCCTCGGCGTTTAGTCATGCCGGCCATATGACCACGGAAATGTCTTCGGACAGCGCTGGCTCTTCGGCTTGGAAAGGGAGATGAGCACCGCCCCCTAGAGTTGGATTTGACTGGCTTTCGAGCAAGGGAAACCTTTACCTTTACCTTTAGCAGTAGAAAAGAGCAAGAGTCCAGGAGCACCTTTAAAGACTTAACAAAATTTGCGACAGGGTAGGAGCTTTTGTGAGTCACTGCTCACTAAAGAGTAAGCATTGCTCATGAAAACTCATACCCTGCCACAAAATCTATTAGTCTTTAGGGTGCTACTGGGCTCTTGCTCTTTTGGGGGTGTAAGACAGAAACATCTCTCTCCTTTAATTAAAAAAAACCCCCTAAATAACAAGCTCATCTCTCGCCGATCAGAGGGTTTTTTTTCAACACCTGACAAGAGCCATGCATGTGCCCCAGCAGTTTGCCATGCGGCCCACTGCTGTTGATTACATGAGGAAGGAAGGTGCATTGGTGGTACCCAGAGGTCATTTCGGGGGGGATCGCAGTTACCCCGGGTGAGGTACAGGGGGCGGGGCACATGACGACGCCCCGCCCCCTGCTTCCGGCCGCCCCGCTTCCGGCCCTCATTCAGCCAGGAGGAGGCAGGAGAAGAGGGAGGGTAAGTTGCTTCCTCCCTGCCTCTCCCCACCCCTGCCTGCCTCCTTGCACTCCCGCCAGCCTTGCAGGTCCACTGCCGGGCCCCTCATGGGGCTCACTTCCGGTGATGTCAGGGGGTGTGGCATATGCTAATGAGTTATGCTAATGAGTTCCCCTAGCTCTTTTTCTACGAAACGACCCCTGGTGGTACCACATCCTGTGAATCATCCCTGTTTGCATTCCACTCCTGAGAGGTGTTGTTTCATGTGAAAGCAAGTCCCTCTTTCCAGAAGAAAGAGGGGCTGTGGCTCAGTGGAAGAGCCTCTGCTTTGAATGCAGAAGGTTCCAGGCTCAATCCCCGGGTTCTCCAGCTGGGGGACCCTGAGCTTGCTGTATACATCTTCGGGGAGAGACCATGACCCAATGGTAGAGCATCTGCTTGGCATGCAGAAGGTTGCAGGTTCAATCCCCGGCATCTCCAGTTAGAAGGATCAGGTAGGAAGTGATGTCAAAGACCTCAGCCTGAGACCCTGGAGAGCCTCTGCCAGTCTGAGTAGGCAATACTGACTTTGATGGACCCGGGGTCTGATTCAGTATGAGGCAGCTTCATGAGTTCATGTGAGAACCATGTGATTTTCACAAATGGTGCAGCCCTCCTTTCGTGCTCCGGTTGTTCCAGGCCATTAGCCCGTGTCTTGCCCTGCGGATCTAGCCTGGTGTAGTGGTTAGACTAGGACCTGCTAGAGATCCAGGTTTGAATCTGTACCCTGATCACCATGTGATCCTAGGCTGGCGACTCTCTCTCAGCCGAACTTTCCTCGAAGGGATAAAAAGACGGAGGAGAGAGTGATGTTATAAGCCGCTTTGGTTCTCCATTATAGGAGAAAGTGGGGTGTAAATATCCAGATAAATAAATAAAATTCATACCAGGCCTGGTCTACAGACTGCAGCAGATTCAGAATGAGGTGGTACAGAATTGGTTGTATCACTTCAGACGGCATTTTAAGTGTTCCCTAAGGATGTCAACCAATGCTCCCTCTCAGCTGCGGAGTCCTGTGAGCAAAGATTCTACTTTGTGAGCTACTGGCATTAAAGTTGGGAGCGAGCGATTTGCCTGCTGCATAAATTAGTTTGCTCTGGAGCCATCCTTCCCGAGCGAAGACAAAAATGTGTGAGCTGAAGGCTAAAAAAAACTGTGAGCTGGCTCACACCAACTCAGTTTAGAGGGAACATTGGTGCCAACCTCCATGTGGGGTCTGCCAATCTCCCGGAACTGCAACCGATCTCCGGATGACAGAGATTGGTTCCCTTGGAGAAAATGTCTGCTTTCGAAGGTGGACTCTATGGCATGATACCCTGTTGACTCTAAGGCATGATTCCCTCCACAAACTCTGCCCTTACCAGGCTCCATCCCAAATCTCCAGAAATTTCCCAACCTGGAATTGGCAGCCCTGGCTCCTCCATGTTAAAAATCCCCTGTAGGTGGAAAACTAGAACCACGTGTGAAGGGCTCGGTTAGAACCCCTTTCTCCCCCATGTGCTAAATTCTAATCTACACAGAGTTTGCAACGCTCCCTACAATTATTATCCCTCCCACCTGCATTCTGAAGCTTGTGGTGGTATGAGGGGCAGTCAAGTCGCCCGCAATTTGTGGCCAGGCCAGAGGGGTTTTCAAGGCAAGAGACCTTCAGAGGTGGTTGGCCATTGCCTGCCTCTGCAAAGCAGCCCTGGACCCGTCTCCCATTCAAGACCAGGGTCAACCCTGCTTAGCTTCGGAGAGATCAGGCTGGCCTGGGCCATTCGGATCCGCACTGAAGCAGTACATCACCATTTCCCTCTACAAGTCTTTTTGGGTTGGAGGATCCTGTGACTCAGTTTCACTAGCAGCAGAGATTTGCACCACCAGAAGAGGGGTGCTCTCAGAGGTCGATTGGGGGGGATCGCGGGGGATCGCAGTTCCCCCGGGTTCGGTGCAGGGGGCGGGGCACATGACGAAGCCCCACCCCCTTCTTCCGGCCGCCCCCTGCTTCCAGCCTCATTCTGTTGCAGAAGGAGGAAGAAGCAGGAGGGTAAGTTGGCATCCTCCCCCTCTGCCTGGCCGAGGCCACTCCACGTGGCCTCCGCAAGGACTCCCAGCCCCATCCAGGAGCTTCCCCGAGGTAGCTGTGTTAGTCTGTTGCTGCAAAAATAGTCCAAGAGTTCAAATAGCACCTTTAAGACTAACAAATAGCACCTTTAAGACTAACCTTTAAGACTAAGACTGAGTGATGGGTGTGGCCTTATGACACACTTCCGGTGATGGCAGGGGGTGTGGACTTATGGCACACTTCTGGTGATGGCAGGGGGCGTGGCCTTATGACACACTTCTGGTGATGTCAGGAGGTGTGGCATATGCTAATGAGTTATGCTAATGAGTTCCCCTAGCTCCTTTTCTATGAAACGACCCCTGGGTGCTCTGCCCTTTCCTTGCCCCGTCAAATGGCTTTACTGAATGGGACTGTAGGATCCCCTCCTTCCCTCTCCAAATGAATGTCTACATTAAGCAAATTCACACCTTTATGTGCCGTGCTGCAGATTTCCTCTCTATTGTACACGACCTTTGCATCTAATGTCAGGAGGAGAGCAAGCCGATTAAAAAAAAAAATTTCTGAGTGTACCCGGGAAGAAACTAAAAGGCGCTGGAGGAATCAGGGATGAGGAAGTGAAATGAGACAGGAAAGCGGAAGAGTAATGGTACATGAGCACCTTTGGGCATTCTTTCTTGCAATATTCCAGGCTGAGGTACCATTTAGACTAAATAGAATTGAGGGGCTTAAGTCTGCAGTTCCGTTTGTCAAAGGCACCAGGATATAACGGAATGTTCTCAGCCAGGGCAAGGCACTTAATGACGCTTGGGACCTTTTGATCCATTCACTGGATTGCTGGTTGGAGATGAACAGATGGATGGAACGAGGCTGCATACAAAGTACAATGCAAACACAATAGATCAATAAGCGAACCTTTCCCAATATGTTCTAGCATAAAGCTAATGGAAACCAAAAAATCTTTAGGAGAAAAGTGAGTCATTAAGAAAAGCTGCTTTGGATTATCTCAGCCAGAGAGAGAAAGAGAAAGGGGGGGGGGAGAGAGAGAGGGAGAGGGATTTAACATTTATGGACAGTCTTTTGATTCTCAAAGTGTTTTACATACATCTGCCGATCACATTTTTGTCCGACCCTTCTTCCAAGAAAGAAAGAGAAGCATGCTGTCAGAATATTTTCTTGTCCTCCGTTTTATGTTCACAAACAACTAGGTTTGCCAGCTCTGGGCTGGGAGATTCATGGTGGAGGGATTTGGGGAAGAGAGGGAGCGTTGGCGGGGGTATAACCCCATAGACTCCACCCCCCAAAGCAGCCATTTTCTCCAGGGAACTGATCTCTCGTATCTGGAGAGTAGTTGTAATTCCAGGGGAGCCACAGGCACCACCTGGAGGTTGGCAACTCGGCAGAAACAATCCTGTGAGATAAGTTAGGCTGAGAGAGAGTGGCCCAACATGACCCACAAGCTTCTCGGCTGAGTGGGGATTTCAACAAGGTGTCAGCGGAAAAATGGAGTGGGGGGATTTGATGCCACATCAATGCACAACATTTTAAAATAATAATTAATAAAAAAAATTTAAAATAAAAAAATCAATGCGCAATACCATTTCCTGTGCAAACTCGGAAGTGATGTCATCGTGTCAGGGTAACGATCTAGGATTCACCCCGAATTATATGGTTTAACCATAGAGTTCAGAGTGAACCCTAGAGCACTGGTCTGACACAATGACATCACTTCTGATTTTGTGCCAGAAGGGACATCTGGTGCTGTGACATTCAATACCTTCTCCCCGCCCTCCAAATTATTCTGCCACACTGCCAGCTAGGGCAGGCAACCTTATGGGAAAGGTGGTGCGGCCAAGGCCTTGGCAACTTACGTGTGCATAAGAGACATCTTGCACATGTCTTCCCTGTGAGTTTGTTTATAGTGATGGTGAGAACAGTGGACTGATGTCAGGCATGATGCCAGCCTCGGTGGGGCCTGGGGATCTCTCAGAATTGCAGCGCATCTCCAGATTATAGAGATCAGTTGCCTGGAGAAAATGGATGCATTGAACCACTATGGCATTGTGCCCCACTGAGGTCCCTGCCCTCCCCAGGCGTTACCCCCAAATTTCCAGGAATTTAGGGTCGCCAGCCCCCAGGTGGGACTGGGGGAATACCCCGATTTCTCCAGCTGGCCGGTGGTGGAGGGAAGCCCCGCCCCCAACAGCCACGGCTGGGGGCACCATCCCTGGTGTGATGACATCACACCAGGGATGTCCCGCAGCAACATTCTGGTATTTTGGACAAAAACTCTATGGTAACCATAGAATGTTTGCCCAAAATACCTGTCGTCATACCGGGGACGCTGGGCGCGGTGAGATCACAGGCACACCCCCAATTCCCTGAAAGTTCCCTCCTATCCCCCGCCATCAGAAGGAAAGGACCCGGCAACCCTGCAGGAATTTCCCAACCTGGAACTGGCAATCCTATGCCTCCTCCTACCCCCCACCAGTGGGCCAGGGTGAACCTGGCAACCCTATATTGCATGTCCTATTTGGGGGGGGGGGGGGGAGCGCGGAGACGGACCATCCATCCATCTTGAAGTGTATCTGCTCCCTCCCGCCGCCCCCCCTTTTCAATCCGAGACCCCAAACAAAAGCCTCTCGGGGAGCGACCTGCCCGTTCGCACGCAGGCGGCGATGTCGGCAACAAGGCACGGCGGGCGCAGTCAGAGGAAGCCGCTCCCTTCGGCCTCGCTTGATCTCTCCGCGTGCAAAACCTGTGCGGTCCCCCTGTCGGGCCGGCGAGAAAGGAAAGGCGCATTGGAGAGGGGAGGAGGAGGCAACTTTAGCCTTCGGTGTCTGGTTTCGGCTGGGGGGAAGGGAGAGGGGGGGAGCCTCGGAATCGAAGGGAATCTATCCGCCCGCCCGCTCCCCACCAATCCCATCTGTTTTTCCTGTGAATGAATCAGCCAGGCTGATGTCATGGGATAAGGGGAAGCCAGAGGCATTGTGGCCCAGTTTCATAGGGCAGCGTTCTTGGCAAGGGCCGCTTTCTGGAGCTTAAGGCCGTGATGTGATTTGACTGTTGTTGTTTGATGATCCCGGGGGAGGGGGGGGGGGGACTGTGGGGTGGTGCTATTTTAAAATCCTGCTCGTGTTCTCAGTCCCTCTCCTCCACTTTGGCTGTTCTTATAAACCCATACTGGGTTTTAAAATTTAAAAACAAACACAATTTTTTTCTCCTAACCAAAAAACTGTTCTAAAGTTTTATAAGTAAACAAATAGTGAGCTGGAGGAGGGTTCCTATATACAAGTTGTGGGAACTTGTATGGAGTTACGGTCGCTAACTCTGGGTTCGGAAATTCCTGGAGATTTGGGAGTGGAACCTGGGAATGGGGGTTGGGGAGGGACCTCATTGGGGTACAAGGCCACAGAGCCCACCAAAGCAGCCATTTTCTCCACGGGAACTGATCTTGGTCGTCCGGAGATCAACTGCAATAGCGGGAGATCTCCAGGTACCACCTGGAGGCTGGCAACTCAAGGTGCATTAGGGTGTGTGTTTGTGTGTTGAGAATATCGGGGGGGGGGACTGAACTGCTCATTATGATTTCAGTGTTTTACTGAAATGGCCCTACATGTGACCGCTAGATGGTTGAAACCTAGATCTTCCCTAAAGGCCCAAATCCACGTTACGTTTTCCCCAGGTCCTTGTATCAAGCATGTATTGCGAGTTCCATGCTGAGAGTTTAATCCTAGGCATGCATTTGGCTGATTTGGATCGGGTCCAGGGTACACCTGGAGAAGCACCTTACGCCTTTCCCTCCCAGGCCATTTTCCCAAACAGCAAAGGTCCCAGGGGGTGCTGTTCACCCTGTTGGGGAAACCTTGGGGTGGCCCGTCAGTTCAGTGGGAGCCCATGATTGGCTGTTTCAAATGGGGGGGGGGGACCTTTCTGGACTGTTAGAATGGAATGTAAGATTTTTGCAGACTTAATTGGATGGCTTGGTGTTGCGTACAAACAGGTTTCAGGGTGTCCTGAAGGCTTCTGGGACAGATGGACAGAAAAAGTGGGCCACACTTCCACTGAGAATACAAAGGCCCAGAACTGCTCCCCAGCACTAATTATAGAATATGCAGATTATTTGTAAGGCAGTGAGCAGAAGAAAAATGTTAGCTTGGTCTATCCAGGCCAGTAGGGTTCACTCTGACTGGCAGTAGCTCCCCAGGGTCTCAAGCAGAGGCCTTTCACATAATCTCCTGCCTGATTCTTTAACGGGGGATTGAACCTGAGACTTTCTGAATGCAAAACAGATGCTCTACCAACACAGCTGCCAAGCCCTGGGAACACAGGGAATCCCCCGCCCCAAGCTCTCAATTTGGTGGGAGAAGTTTTTTTTTAATGGCCATGAGACCGATGGCAAGATGTCACTACCAGGGAAAACCTGGAAATGATGTCACTCCTTTCTAGGAATCGCAGGAAACTTAATGGTTTTAACATAGAGTGTCCAGTGATTCCTAGAAAGCTCTGATGTCACTCCCTCGTTTTCCCCAGAAGTGAAATCACAGTGTCTTCAACAGCACCTTTCATGCCCTCCCCTGGTCTCCTACTGGTAGCCAGGCCATGAACACACGAGCACACATGAACACATGTAGCTGCCTTATGCTGAATCAGACCACTGGTCCATCAAAGTAAGTATTGTCTACTCAGATCAAGATGGGTAGCTGTTTTAGTCTGACTGTAGCAGTAGAAAAGGGCAAGAGTCCAGTAGCAGCTTAACTATGAACGTGTGGCGGGGGAGGAGCTTCCCTGAGTCACTACTCAATTCTCCAGAAGTGAGCGGTGACTCATGAAAGCTTCTGCCCTGCCACATATTTTGTTAGTCTTTAAGGGGCTACCGGACTCTTGCTCTTTTCTATTGTCTATGCAGACAGGTAGTAGCTCTCCAGGGTCTCAGGTAAGAGCTCTTTTGCGTCACCTACAACCTGATCTGTTAAGTCGCTCGCTTAACAAAGCAGTCAGAGAGTGATTCAGCAAGAACACAACTTTATTCTTCAACTCGAACACAACTCCAACACGGATCAACATCTGATAGCCAGAACAGACTTTACATTGCAGCTGTCCTGCTTTTAAACATTCCCGGCTAATGTAGCCACACCCACTGTACAAATACCAACCAATAAGGTTGTTCACATAAGGACCAATCAGGGATGTTCCCTCAGGGAGTTTGCTTGAAAGTGATTGGTTAGGTGCTTCCTGGGCTAGTAACAGGATTGGATGGATTTGGATCCTAGCCCAGGACAAAGCTTTACATTACATTTCAATTAGATGTTTCACAACATATGCATTCAAGGCAGCTTTGAATACACTACATGATCCTTAACTGGAGATGCCAGGGATCGAAGCTGGGGCCTTCTGCATGCCGAGCAGATGCTCTTCCACTGAGTCACAGCCCCTCTCCCTGCCTGGCAACCCTGCCTACCCCTAACCCGCCACAAGCCCTTGTGTTGTTCCCCCCAAATCCAAACGTTGTGAAAATTGTGCAAATGTAACGATGGACCGAACGACTGTTACATTTGCAGCCTCAGAATTTGCTACTTGAAGCAAATGGCCTCACTTTGCCACCTCCCTCCCCTCCGGATTTTCTTACCTCCTCAGTGGAGGAGCTTTCAGCCGCACCATTTGTAGGAGACATAACTCAGGGTGATAGCTTATTGTCTACGCAGACAGGTAGTAGCTCTCCAGGGTCTCGGGTAAGAGCTCTTTTGCATCACCTACAATCTGATCCTTAACTGGAGATGCCAGGGATCGAAGCCGGGGCCTTCTGCATGCCGAGCAGATGCTCTGCCACTGAGTCACAGCCCCTCCCCCTGCCTGGCAAGCCTGCCTACCCCTAACCCGCCACAAGCCCTTGTGTTGTTCCCCCAAAATCCAAACGTTGTGAAAATTGCGCAAATGTAACGATGGACCAGGAGCTGCGGTGGCTCAAGTGGTTAAGATGCTGAACTGCAGGCTGTGGAAGGTCAGTAGTTCAGCAGTTCGAGACCCGGGTGCCGCATGACAGAGTGAGCTCCTATCTCTAGTTCCAGCTCCTGCCAACCTAGCAGTTCGAAAGCAAGAAATTGCAAGTAGATAAATAGGTACCACTTCGGTGGGAAGGTAACAGCGTTCCGTGCGCCTTGGTGTTTAGTCATGCCGGCCACATGACCACGGAAATGTCTTCGGACAGCGCTGGCTCTTTGGCCTTGAAACGGAGATGAGCACCGCAACCC
>NW_015172567.1:122617-142720 GCF_001447785.1 Gekko japonicus
AGCTACGGTGGGTCCCCACTAATGTTCCCTCTAAGCTGTGGAGTCTTGTGAGCAGAATTTCTACTTTGTGAGCTACTGGCATTAAAGTTGTGAGCAAGCGATTTTGCTGCTGCATAAATTAGTTTCCTCTGGGGTCATCCTTTCTGAGCTAAGGCAAAAGTGTGTGAGCCGGAGGCTACAAAACTGAGCTAGCTCACACTACCTCAGCTTAGAGGGAGCACTGGGACTCCCCACCAATGCTCCCTCTAAGTTGTGGAGTCCTGTGAGCAAAAATTCTACTTTGTGAGCTACTGGCATTAAAGTTGTGAGCAAGCCATTTGGCTACTGCATGAATTAGTTTGCTCTGGAGTCATCCTTCCTGAGCCAAGACAAAAATGTGTGAGCCGGAGGCTAAAAAAAATGTGAGCTAGCTCACACTAACTCAGCTTAGAGGGAACACGTCCCCACTGGGGAGAAAAGTAGGTTATTAATAAATAAACTGATCCAATGGGGCACTGCTTTAGTTGCATGGTACTTCAGGGGGGGTCTCTGCTCCAAGACACCATTTGGGTTGCTTTGCTGGTAGGGTTGCCAGCTCTGGGTTGGGGAATACCTGGAGACTTTGGGGGTGGAGCCTGGGGAGGGGTTTCAGTGAGTATTAGGAAGAAGAAGAAGAGATTGGATTTATACCCTGCCCTTCACTACCCAAAGGAGTCAGAGCAGCTTACGATCTCCTTCCCCTCCCCACAACAGACATCCTGTGAGGTAGGTGGGGCTGAGAGAGCTCCTTCGAGGACTGCTCATGAGAGAACAGCTCTGAGAGAACTTGTGACTGACCCAAGTTCACACCAGCAGCTGCATGTGGAGGAGTGGGGCATCCGACCCGCTTCTCCCAGATTAATGCCAGAGAGGCCACCTTCCAAAGTGGCCATTTCCTCCAGGTGAACTGATGTCGGTCACCTGGGGTTCAGCTGTAATCCGAGGAGATCTCCAGCCACCACCTGGAATCTGGCAACCCGAGTTGATTGTGCAGTCAAGCCAGCCCTTAGAGGCCACATTAGCAAACACTGCTGACTCTGTACAAAGGTTGCATTCAAACCACAAAGAAGAAGGGCTTTGTCTGCTAGGGCTTTTTGGTTCCCTCTGCCAAGCTTTGGTTTCGTGCTATCATGCCGCCTGGCTTTCATCCAGGAAACGGCTGCTGTAGTCCCTCCCCCCACAGCTGAGCAGAAGGCATTTCAGCTATCAGACGAGCTCCTTCTTTATCGCTGCCATCCCTTCAAGCACGAACTTCAAAGGCATGGGCCTCTTGAAACTTTAGACGGCCAAACCCCCCCCCCATAACCTTGAGGTGCTAAATTACCAGCTGTCATGAGTGGTAGAGACTCCAGATTCAGAACTAGGGTTGCCAGCAGAGGACTGGGAAATACCTGGAGATTTGGGGACTGGAGCCTGAGGAGGGGAGGGTTTGGGGAGGGGAAGGACTTTATTTACTTATTTATCCAAATTTATACCCCGCCTTCCTCGCCTTGGCAGGCTCAGGGCAGCTGACATGAAAGCAGGGCTATTTTTGGGCAGGAGTTCCGGCTGGCTCCCAAGTTTGCCACACCCAGCAGGAACTCATTAGCATAATAGGCCACACCCAACAGCAGAAACTGATTAGGATTGGCTACATTAGGGGTGTGTGGCCTAACATGCAAAGGAGTCCCTGCTACAAAAAAAGCTCTGGGTTTTGACAACAAACAAGGTAAGCAGAATAAGAAGCCAAAGGTGGGTGTGGCTGGATGAGCACACTTCTGGTAACATGGAGGTGTGGCCTAATATGCCAATGAGTTGTGCTGTCAGGGGTGTGGACTAATATGCTAATGAGTTCCTGCTGTTGGGTGTGGCCTATTATACTAACGAGTTCCTACTGGGCTTTTTCTACCAAAAAAGCCCTGCATGAAAGTAAATACAAAATTAACAATTAAATTACCATAAAAACATCTAAAAACAGTTCATTATAAAACAATACAATATCATAAAGTGCTAGCATGTTGGTTTAATCTAATAATGGTGGTGGCGCCATATGAGTGCATTCAATAGATTGTCTAGATGTCCAGCTCACTGATCCTTCCCAGATATAATCGGCAGGCACAGGCTGTCGATAGCAAGCCAAGGGCCAGGGCTCTGTGAACCTCAGTTGTTGTTGATAATGGTGGCGGCTCCTTAGTTGAAGGCCTGGTGGAAGAGCTCCGTCTTACAGGCCCTGCGGAACTGTAAAAGGTCCCGCAGGGCCATGATCTCTTCCGGGAGCTTGTTCCACCAGAATGGAGCCGCCACCGAAAAAGCCCTGGCCCTGGTTGCGGCCAGCCTGGCATCCTTGGGACCCGGAAGGGCCAATCGGTTTTGTGACCCTGACCGTAGTGCTCTCTGGGGTACATACGGGGAAAGGTGGTCCCTCAGGTACTTCATTGGGATAAAATGCCATAGCTTTACACTGACTGAGCTCCGTCCCCAAATCCTGCCCTCTGCAGGATCCACCCCCCAAATCTCCAGGAATTTCCTGACCCAGAGTTGGCAACCCTGTCCAGAAGCTACATCTCACATGACTTTCATCAGGGGATGACCCAGTGGCCTGTCTCATGAGACCGGGTCAAAAAAGCAAGAAGTCCCAGGTAGCTTAATTACACCTCTGAACTTGAACTTCTGCCTCACAGCAGTAAGCACGCATTTCCTGAGCCGCATGGTGTATTTCGATAAGATAACTGGGGAGAAAAGCTATTTTCTGATTCTGAGATATCATAGCTGATCTCCTTCAGTAGTTTTCATGACGGGAGTTCTTCTCTCCTCTCTCTCTCTCTCTCTCTCTCTCTCTTTCTCTCTCTCTCTCTCTCTCTCTCTCTCTCTCTCTCTCTCTCTCTCTCAAAATACTGTTATAAGAAAGTGATTCAGTTTTCCCATTAGCAAATAGGTGACTGGGTAAAGATAACGTACCAAACATCTTTTGATAAAAAACCGTGACGACTTTTGGAGATGCAAATCCAAAAATTGGGCACATTAGAGCACATCTCCGTGCTCACACAAATGAGAAACCAGAAGTCAAACAGCTCGGTGATATAATCATCATTATCGGATTATTATCATTGGAGTGATTCAGATTAAATCCTAAGGGGGGGGGAAATGTACCCAGGTAGTTGCCCACCCCCCAGCTTCACTTTTCCGTATCTTGAGATTAAATTACGTTTGTACTCTGCCCTCTGTCTAGGAGTGCAGGGCAGCAAAAAACGAGGGTGATTACAGTTTAAAACCCTTGTGAGGTAACAAGAGAAAAAGAATTGGTTTTTATACCCCACTTTTCTCTACTTTAAGGAGTCTCAAAGTGGCTTACAATCTCCTTTCCCTTCCTCTCCCCACCACAGGCACCTTGTGAGGCAGGTGGGGCTGAGAGAGTTCTGAGAGAACCGTGACTGGCCCAAGGTCACCTAGCAGGCTTCATGTGGAGGAGCAGGGAATCAAACCTGGTTCTTCAGATTAGTCTTATCCACTACACCAAACCATTGCACTGGCTGCCAATAGCATACCGGATTCGCTTCAAGGTGCTGGTTTTGACCTTTAAAGCCCTATATGGTCAGGGGCCTGCCTACCTGAGGGACTGGCCTTTCCCCATATGTCCCCCAGAGAGCACTGAGGTCAGGGTCGCAAAATCACCTGACTCTCCCTGGTCTGAAAGACGCCAGATTGGCTGCTACCAGAGCTAGGGCCTTCTCAGTGGCGGCTCCACACTGGTGGAATGAGCTCCCGGAAGACATCAGGGTTCTGCAGGACTTTTGACAGTTCCGCAGGGCCTGTAAAATGGAGCTCTTCCACCAGGCCTTCAATTAGGTGCTGCCACTGAGGAACAAGCTGACCTATCACAGCCCCCACGCTAGTGGCACCACGAACAACCACAGATACTGGTTTGCTACACCGAATCATCTTTAGGGTTCCCAAGTACCTACCTACGATCCGGCGGGGGACACATACGTCCCCACCGGAAGATTCTTGCTTGGAACACAGGCGGTGCACTATTCCGTCGCCCAGACGTGATGTAGGCACATAGCTGGGCGACGCTCTGGTAATGGGACTGGAAACTTTTTTTTTTTGCTCCCCAGTGGGGAATTTTTATTGCATTTTTATTAAAACTACAAACTATAACAGAAATAAAGGAAGGGACTACATTTAGGGGATAAAGAAAAGATACCCACTACTGACTAAAAACCCAAGAGATGAGATCTTCTGAACAGCTTGAATACACATCTAGTCTTAATCATATTAATCTCATTACAAACTGAGTCACATATTCTGTTAACTTTTCCCACATCTCAAATTTAACTGATATAAGGAAATACCCCAAAGCATCTCAATTCAAAATTTTTCAAAGGCACAGTTCAGAGTCCTTCAGCCTTCACTTCTTCTTGTTCAGTCTCTTCCACAATTTATAAGGACTTTTAGGAGATGCTTCCCCTTTCTCTGACAGAGAGTCCTCTCCGGAAGAACATGAGTCCAGCTCGCCACTGGACTTGCTGTCCTCTTCTTTTTCTTCCTCCTCTGGCCCTCCCAGCTGAACACTTAAAAATTCTCTTGCTTTCAGAACAAAGTCAATCTTTTCTTTTTTATCCTTGATTTTGAAGGTGACGCCTTCTGGAATTAGCCATCTATATCCAATTGAATTTGTTTGAAGAAAAAGAACAAGGTCTTTATATTTCTTTCTCCGCTGTCTTATTTCAAATGGAATATCCTTCAGTACTCTGATAACACTCTCCCAAGCTCTCAGGGGTGCTCCAGATACTGATTTCAGGATTGCATCCCTTACATGCCTCTTTGAAAATCTTACAACAATTTCCCCAGGCAGATTATTTTTCTTTATGTATCCTGAGTATGACCTATAGGCCACATCCATTTCGCTTAGCAAAAATTCCGCCTTCATCTCTGTCACTGGGGCCAGTATTTCACTCATCATTTCCTTCAGATTCTCTCCCTTAGTCTCTGGCATGTCCTGAAAGCGAAGGATCATATTAGCCTTTTCCATTTGTAATTGTAGCAACTGCTCTTCTGTAGAAACTTGCTTCTTTTCCAGTTTTTGTACTTTCTTCTTCATCTTTTGGGTAGTGGCGTCCACTTCTTTCACCTTCTAATTTGTTTGATTCATCATTTTCAGTCTCGCTTATCTGATTTTGTTGAGTGGTGATACACTGGGTCATTGATGTCATCTGCTCTTTGAGATTATTCATTTGGTCCAGCAGGTGGCGCATGGAGTCTGCCAAAGTCTTTGCCGGCGCGTTGACTCCTTCCGGTTTTGGGCTCTCCGTTACTTTTGATTTCAAATGTTTCTCTTTCTCCGTCCTCTTCCCCGCCATCTTTTTCGCTTTGTTTACTTTCGCAAACTTTTTGAAAGCCTCTGAATATGCGCTTAAATGCTCACACTTGCCTTGGTAAGTACTCCTTAGCAGTTTTAACCGTTTATACCTCCGCTCCACCCCCCCTCAATCGCTCTAAAGTCTATGCGCTTGGGAGGCGTCCCTCCCCCGCTCGCCTTATCTTCTGTTCCGTGGGGTGTGGGTGGGGAGCTTCTTTTCTTTTCAATCAATGCTTAAACGATTCACGTTCATAATCGGTCCGCGGACCTCATTTACACTCCATTTCTAACGCTCGATCTCCTGCGCTTGCCCCGGTCAGCGTCACTTAGTACATTCGGTCTCTCAGCACGAAGAACCATCAGAGCGGAGAGGTGCCTCAATTCTCTGCCTTTTCGCCATAGAAGAGGCAACCTCTCAAAAGCTCCATGGCCAGGGACCCTTCAACCGGGTCCCTGGGGGGGGGTAGTGAGCCTGCACACCCCCTCCTTCGGCTGGAGCACAGCTTCACCCCCGGGAGGTCCGGGAGGTGAGTCTGCTAGCATGCCGCCATCAACCGGAAGTCCATGGGACTGGAAACTTCATGGTACCATCGAGTTTTCAGCCCCATTGCTATGTGCCTACGTCACTTCTGGGCGACGGAATAGTGCAGCGCCTGTGTTTTCCCCGTGGGAATGGTCCCGCAAAGAACTATACATCCCCCACCAAATTAAGGTAAGTACTTGGGAGCCCTGACCATCATAGAGCATCCACCATCTGCACTCAACTGCACTTTGTATGTACACTGCTTGTTATGTAAAATTTTATAGTATTGCATTTATGCATCTGTATTTATTATATTTATTGTATTGTACTGTATTTGAACTTGTTGAATGCCACCTTGAGCCTGCTTGTCCAGGAAAGGCAGGCTATAAATCAAAAATAATAAATAAATAATAAAATAAAATAAACCCGCTCTCAAAAAGCTGAGAAATGTAATGAATGGCCCAAATCACCCATTGAGGTCCTCAGCATGACATTCATGGACTTTCCCTCCCCCATTTGATCCATACAACCAGAGGTCATTTCGGGGGGGATCGCGGGGGAACACAGTTCCCCCGGGTGAGGTGCAGGGGGGCGGGGCACATGACTAAGCCCCGCCCCCTGCTTCCGGCCACCCCGCTTCCAGCCCTCATTCAGCCAGGAGGAGGCAGGAGAAGAGGGAGGGTAAGTTGCTTCCTCCCAGCCTCTCCCCACCCCTGCCTGCCTGGGGCCAGGGAGGGCCTTGGCGGGGCTTCCTTGCACTCCTGCTGGCCTTGCAGGTCCACCGCCGGGGTTAGGGGGTGTGGCATATGCTAATGAGTTATGCTAATGAGTTCCCCTAGCTCTTTTTCTACGAAATGACCCCTGCATACAACTACCGTGTCAGGCATGTTAGGCTGAGAGAAAAATAAATTTCCTGAGTGCCATAGGAGAGTTCTTCACATCCATTGAAACCAACAGGACTTAAAAGTCCTCAGCTTTTATTGATTTGGTTTATAGACCACCTTTTGACTCTAAAAAGTCCTCAAGGCAGTTTACAACATACTCAGCAAACGACAATAAAATCAATACAGCCAGTTTACAAACATCACATATCAAACAGTTTTTCAGTGGGGCCCACAGACAAATTACCACTTTCCACTGAAGCACCATTACTCCTGAATTCAACCCAAAGGACCTTCAAGAAAAGCTAGATCTTCAGACCCAACCAGAAGGCCTTTTGGAAACCAGCTGTGCTGAGTTCCTGAAGGAGAAGACAAGGGACACCAACCAAAGAAGCTCTCCTCTGGGTTCCCACCAGTTAAATCTCTGTTAAGATGGATCCTAGAAGAAGTTCCCTTCATTTGTTCTCCAGCCTCAGTTTGGGTGGTGGCGGCCCTATAAACAAACATGGCTCAAACTAATTAGGGCTTTCAAGAAGCACTTGGTATTGAGCTCAGAAACAGACTGGAAGCCAGTATAACTGGTATAACTCTGATGTAACTCTGGTTTAATCTCTTTGTTCCAGAGGGTCCCCACTAGGGCTGCCAACCTCCAGTTGGTGGCTGGAAATCTGGAATCACAACTGATCTTCAAGCTACAGAGATTGGATTCATTGGAGAAAATGGCCGCTTTGGAGGGTGGACTCTGTGGCGTTATAACCTGCTAATGTCCCTCCCCTCCTCAAACCCTGTCTTCCCCAGGCTCCACCCACAAAATCTCCAGGAGTTTCCCAACTCAGAGCCAGCAACCCTCCCCACAAGGAGCCTTGTGATTAAATTTTCCAGTCTACAATCACCATCCCTTCCTCTCCCCACAACAGGCACCTTGTGAGGTAGGTGGGGCTGAGAGAGTTCTGAGAGAACTGTGACAGGCCCAGCGATGGCCTTCTGGCTGCCATGTTCTAGTTGTTTTCCCAGGGTTGCCCGTTCCCCCTCTGGCCACCAGTATGGGATGGGAAGTCCTGAAGAACTGGGGGTGGAGCCTGGAGAGGACAGGGACCTAAGTGGGGTACAAGGCCACACAGCCGACCCTCCAAAGCATCCATTTTCTCCAGGGAACTGATCTCTATAGAAGAAGAAGAAAGGAAGAGATTGGATTTATACCCTGCCCTCGGAGTCTCAGGGCAGTTTACAATCTCCTTTCCCTTTTCCCTCCCCACAACAGACACCCTGTGAGGTAGATGGGGCTGAGAGAGCTCTTTCGAGGACTGCTGTTGAGAGAACAGCTCTGAAAGAACTTGTGACTGACCCAAGGTCACACGAGCAGCTGCATGTGCAGGAGTGGGGAATCAAACGTGGTTCTCCCAGATTATTTATTTATTTATTTATTTATCAAATTTATACCCCGCCCTCCCCCATAGGGCTCAGGGCAGCTTACAAGGCAAGATAAACTTGCTACAATAAAACATAATATACTTATAATTTTAAAAACATACTATTAGAGTCTGTGCTCCTAACTATTACACCAAACTGGCTCTCCTGTAGTCTGGAGATGAGTTGTAATTCCAGGGGATCCCCAAGTCCCACCTGGAGGCTGGCATCCCTATTGTTACCCCAGACGTTTTCAGGAGGCCGTGTAAGTTCATTTTCTTTGCAAGACCTTTTAATAGGGTTTAAGCTGAGGGAATGTTGTTGAGGGAGGAGAAAACTAGTGTTTTTTACCATACTTTTTATCTTTTCCATTTTTAGAATTCTAAGTCACCCTGGGGAATGTGGAGGGGTATGGTATATAGCCTGCTCTTTTCAGATCTTGGAAGCTAAGCAGGGTCGATATTGGATGCGAGAACACAAGAAGAGCCCTGTGGGATCAGACCTATGGCCCATCTAGTCTAGCATCCTGTTGCACACAGTGGCCAATCAGTTCCTCTGGACGGACAACAACAGGGCATAGAGGCCAAGGCCTCCCCTTGATGTGGCCTCCTGGCACTGGGATTCAGAGGATTAGCGCCTCTGAATGTGAAGGTTCCCCTCAGTCACCATGATTAGTAGCCATTAATAGATTTATCCATCAAGGAAGACTGTACACAGGAAGGCAATGGCAGTCCACCTCTGCTTCTCACTTGCCTTGAAAACCCTTTGAGGTCGCCAAGTGTAAATATTTGAAAGCAATCCGTTCATTCAAGCTTTGGGCCTTGATTGGGTCTATGGTCTCTGGCTGGCCATTCTTTAATCCACACTTCCTGTCCACACCTCAGCTCCCTGTACCTGCAGAACGGACATGGGATGGGGGAGGACAAATTAGCTGTGCAGGGTGCCGTATGCTTGCAAGGATGGAATGCGCTGGATGTCATGTGCGCCTGGGACAGCCCCTTCCCTCTTGCAAGCCTCCTGCAGACCCGGACAAGAAAATCGCTGGTTCCATTCTTTCAATTCCACCCCCTCTCCTTCTGATTCCCCACCCCCCATAAGTTTCCACCCTATGAATAATGTGATTCCAGGCAGTCCTTTTATGCAGCGAATGCAGGAAGCCAAGAAGCTGCAGAAATAATTGCCTTTGACAGTGGGTATTCTTCTGTCTCGAAACGTATCACAGAAGCCTGGAAAACAACCAGTGGCGCCTTAAACGCATCCCAAAACGGACTCCGTGTGTTTCATTGGTTACAGTGACTCATAGCCAAATGCTTGATTATATCTAGGATGATGTAAGGAGGGTTCAGGGAGAGAATTAAAATACCATTGCAATTAGAAGGCAGTGTGTGAGAGAGAGAGGGGAGAGAGGCCGTGTGTGTAGAGCGGAGGGGTTTTTTACCTTTATTAGAGGGCTTTCTTCCATGCAGATAGGTGTTACTTTGGCCCCACCTCCCCAAAATTACAGATGCTATTGAACCTTGGGGATTAAAAGTGTGGCAAGCTCTTCAAACTGAACTGATCTCTTGATCCCTTGCCTTAAAGAAGGCTGTGAGTTCACACCTATTCTTCTACTGGGGGAAAAACCAGAAATGTTTCAACAGCGCCAGAGGCAACGGCAGCTTTTTAGAGACACAGGAGAAGACGGGGTGGGGGTGGGGGATAAAATACCGGCACCGCTGGCCTGGAACGCTCTCTTTCGACTACAGCATATTCACCATCGATATTATTTTGGAAATGCTGAACACACCGACCTCAAGGTCCCGGAGCTTTCTTTGGACAAAGCCCAAGTAGCCAAGATGGCTTTACCAAAAGGTGGGTGATTACATATGGAAAAAGTGGTGTACAGGCCCTTGTGCCCTTTCCTTAGGGTAGCCTACCTTCAGGTGGTACCGGGAGATCTCATAGAATCACAGACTCATAGCGTTGGAAGGGACCTCCAGGGCCACCTAGTCCAATGCAGGGAATTCACAAACCCCCACACCACCTGTGACCGCTGCTCCATGCCCAGAAGATGACAGAAAGCCTCTAGGCTAGGATCTCCAGCCAAACTGGCCTGGAGAAAAATTGCTTCCTGACCCCAAATTGGCGGTCAGCAGGGCTATTTTTGGGCAGGAACGCACAGGAACGGAGTTCCGGCTGGCTTCCGAGTTGGCCACACCCTGCAGGAAATTAGCATAATAGGCCACACCCAACAGCAGGAACTCATTAGGATTGGCTACATTAGGGGTGTGTGGCCTAACATGCAAAGGAGTTCCTGCTACAAATAAGCCCTGGGTTTGGACAACAAACAAGGTAAACAGAATAAGAAGCAAAAGGTGGGTGAGGCTGGATGAGCACACTTCTGGTAACATGGGGGTGTGGCCTAATATGCTAATGAGTTCCTGCTGTTGGGTGTGGCCTATTATGCTAATGAGTTCCTGCTGGGCTTTTTCTACAAAAAAAGCCCTGGCGGTCAGCATTTCCCTGGGCGTGAAAGAAAGGGCCGCAAGAACAAAGCACTGAGACAACCCTTCCTGCCCTCCCTCTCAGGATCTGCCTAAGTTCTCCCACTATTACAATTGGTCTCTAGATGACCAAGATCAGTCCCCCTGGAGAAAATGGCTGCTTTGGAGAGTGGACTCTATGGCCTTATACCCCCCCCCTGAGGTCTTTCCCCTTCCCGAGAACCCCACCTTCTCTAGGCTCTACCTCCAAAATCTCTAGATACCTCCCAACCCAGAGCTGGCAACCCTACTCTTCCTTCAAACAACATGGATTATTTCTCAGGAGCGCCAATGAGGATGGTTCCACTTGCTGGTCCTACACTGCAGGAATATATTCCGCTAACACAGCAGTTGTGCCTACTGACAGTGTTTCAAAGGTTGCCAGGCCCCCGCTGGGGGGCGGGGAACCCTGCCCTGGGGCTCTTCCCCCTGCCACCAATCAACTGGCCAATAGGGGGACTCACCGGAAGCAAAGGAGGCCTAGCCAGGCGTCGCCGGCAATGTGACAATGTCACTTCTAGCATGCACCAGAAGTGACATCATCACTTTCCCAGTGATCCAGGGATTCTCTGGTATTTGGGGCAAAACGGACAAGGCTCTCCCACTCCCAAGCCCCACCTCCCCGATGCCGATCGGCTGCCTGGTGGGGGGAATTTACCCAGTAAAAGAGGGTGATCCATCCAACGTGCAGCGACATGTCCACATCACTGTCCCCATGACCCGGAAATGACATCATCACACCCAGGGCATCATGGCGATGCTCCGGTATCCAGGCCTATGGGCAGTACAGCTAAGCCCCTCCCAGCCTACTTCAGCTGCGGCCTGGGAGAATTGTCTGACTGAATTGATAGGTTCACTAGGTGCAAGCCGTGTGCTAGAACTCCTTGTCTCCGGCTCTAGTCCAGGTCTCATTAACCAGGCCTGAGGGTGCTACTGCAGAGCACAGGACAACCTGGGAGCAAGAGGAGACCATGCTCTCTTGTTGTTGTTCAGTCGCACAGTCGATTCCGACTCTTTGCGACCCCATCGACCAGCTCCCGCCAGTCCCTCCTGTCTCCCGCTGTCCTCTGAAGTTGGCTCAATTTCATGTTCGTTGCGTCGATGACACTGTCCAACCATCTCATCCTTTGCCGTCCCCGTCTTCTTTGACCTTCAATCTTTCCCAGCATCATGCTCTCTTACCGTCTTACTATCCCATTCATTTTTCAAACATGCCAGCTTCCAACCTCAGCCTAGTGTAGTAGTTAGAGTAGGATTCCCCAGCATGGAGCTCATGGTTCCTGTGGTGCCCACAGACACCTTAACTGGCACTCATGAAGTGTTTCTAGAAAACTGGAGGAAACAGGTGATGCTTTTGCCCTCTTCTGATTCATCATGCAGATCTTTAAAAATGTTGCTTTGGCAGCAGCTGCCACCACAGAAAATGGATCTTCACTGTGTGACTGAGGGTAAGCTGTGTGTAATCAAGAAAATATTTTAAAACCAATATGTTTATTTAAAAAGGCATCCTCTTTAAAAAGAGCGTCTATCTTAAATGTCAAAGAGTTACTACTAAAGTTATGTGCAGGGGTCATTTAGTAGAAAAAGAGGGGCGGGAGCTCTTAGCATGACGTATTAGCATAACCTATTTGCATATGCCACACCCCCTGCCATCACCGGAGGCTCAGGCTCCACTGGACTGTTTTGGATTGCTAGCTGTTGGGTGGGGGGAACGTGCAGATCTGTCCTCGCAGAGGAAGGAGAGCTTGTACCTGAATAAAACTTGGTCTTCAAGGTGCCACTGGACTGTTTTGGATTGCTAGCTATGGGGGGGACACGCGCAGATCTGCCCTCACAGAGGAGGGAGAGCTTGTACCTGAAGGCGGGCCGGGGGGGGGCTCAGCAACTTACCTGGCTGCTTCTTGCTTCTCGTAGCCTGACCGAGGGCTGCTGGGAGCAGGGGGTGGGGCTTGTTGCATGTGCCCACCCCCTGGGCTCTTTACTGCCGGAGCTCCGCAACTGTGCGCTCCTGCAGGAAATGACCCCTGGTTATGTGTAGCCTAAATCCCTGGCCTCTTGTGGTCAGTTCTGCTGCTTGTGGCATCCATTTTGTGGCTGTGCCCCCCAACTTGTATCAGAATTTCAAAGGCGCCTGCAGGTTCAAAAAAGCTGGGGACCCCTGAGTTAGAGCATCAGACTGGGATCTGGGAGACCCAGGTTCAAATCCCTGCTCTGCTATGGGAGCTTGCTGGGTGACCTTGGGCCAGTCACTAGGATTGCCAAATCCGGTTTGTGAAAGTCCTGTAGATTTGGTGACAGTGCCTGGGGAAGGCAGAGACTGGGGAGGGGAGGAAGCTCAACAGGGAAGTGATGCCGTGAAGTCCATTCTGCCATTTCCTCCAGGAGAACGAATCTCTGTAGTTCTAATTGGGGTAGAAACCAAGGCCCCACCTGGATGTCGGCAAACCCCCCCCCCTGTCATTCTCAGCATAACCTCCCTCACAGGGTTGGTGGTGGAACATGCACACCGTCCTGACCTCCTGGGAGGAAAGGCAGGAGAAAAAATATACTAAATAAATAAATCCTTCTTGGTGTAACATTTCGGCCACCATTTCTGGTTGCCTGTTGCTAGGGGCAACCAAAAGGGGGATCGACCTTCCGAGAGAGGAATGAAACTTCCGAGAGAGGGATGAAACTCTCAGAGTAGGAGTGTGCGTTTGGTATCAACCGAATCCAATAAATACCCGAAAAATACCTTATCGGTATTTTTCAGGTATTTATTCAGCCGAATGCAGATCAGACAATCTGATTTGGCTACCAATATATCTGGCCGTTTACTCCCCGACTTGCACCAGCGCCATGGCATGCCCCCACAACTGAAGGGCGAAGGCATTTTTAAATGCTGAATAAATTTGTGTTTTCCGATTATTTACCCAAACTGGGAAAATCAGGAGATACTGATATTTGGACCCACTGGACCCAAATCCGAAAAAAGCCATTTTTTCCATGCACACCCCTATCTCAGAGCCCTAGAGGAACATGTATTAATTTTGAGCCACACACTCAGACAGACCTAGCTCACAGGGTTGTTGTGAAGATAATATAGAAGAGAGGAGAACAATATAATGTGCATTGGGTCCCCAGTGGGGGCGGTGGAAGGTGGGGTACAAAGTAAATAAAGTTGTAGGGAAGGTGTAATAAAATCATGAGAGATGGCGCTCCAATAGAATCTTTTCCACACTCACTGACAATCAATTCCCAGAGATTGGGGGAGGGCTTTGACAGTTCAGTGAGTTTAAAAGCAGTCTAAAACCAATATAAGTTCCGTTGTGCAGAATTACCGGATGTCAGCCTTGACTCAGATTTCACAAGAACCTCTTGGAATGTAGCAGAGACACCACAGAATTGTTAGTGGGTTAGATGTTTGTGCCCTTTCTGTCTACGCAGGTAGCTGTGGGAAACCTGCATATCTGGATTCTAGACAAGTATCACAATCCTGAGACTGAGCCGCCCGATTTAGATTAGTGGGGGTAGCGGAATGGAATGCACACCTGGATGTATCACTTCGAATGCCCCAGAAAGGTGGCATATATCTTTAAAAATACACATCTGGATGTACCACTTTGAATGCCACAGAAAGGTGGTGTACACCTTTAAAAATAAGTAAATAAATACAGGTGGGGAGACCTCATGAGACTTCCAGGAGAGCTTCCTTCCTGCCCCCCCCCCACACTTGCCTGCTGAGGTTTGATGTGGATCCTTGCCCCCAATCCCAGTCACGGGGCCCAGTGTGGCTTCCGGCCTCCACTTCTCTACTGCTGTGGCTTCCAGCTTCTCCCAGGTGTGGAGTGGTTATACCAGCCTCCTTCTCTCCAGCTGCTGATGCAGGAGGTAGGTGCATTAACTGAGCATGCTCACACTACATTCTGAGTTGGGGTGTGTGTGTGATTTAACTCCCCCAATGTATTTTTTAAAACATTTTCTGAGGTTTTAAAAAAAAACTTGTGGGTGCCCCCCCAAGTTTGCAGAACTATCTGTTTACTGTTACTGTGGCCCTGATCCACAGATTTAAATATCCACAGATGGAGCAACACTTTGCTATTGGAACAGAAGAGGTTTGCTTACATTGAAATGAATAGAGAAGTCTCACAGGTGGGAAAGACATGGGTGTCAAAACACACACATACTTGTGAGGAATTATGTTTGTGTAAAGTTCTGTCAAGCTGCAGCTGACTTATGGCAACTCCAGCAAGATTCTTTCAAGGCAAGTGAGGAGCAGAGGTGGTTTTGCCATTGCCTTCCTCTGCTGTCTTCCTTGGAGGTCTCCCATCCAAGTACTAACCAGGGCTGACCCTGCTTAGTTTCCAAGACCTGACAAGATCAGGCTGTAATGTGCGGCCTTCCCTCCCTGAGAAATGATAGCATTAGGGTAATAGTTATCTTTTTCTGTGCCCCTGAATTTGTTGCCTTCCGTTGTTTTTTGGGTTCTCGGCAGGCTGGGAAGCAAACATCCCTTATTACCCCCCTCCTCACTCTTATCCCCCTCACAGTCGCAGCTTCCTTTCAGTGTATTCCCTGAAGCATTTTATGAACCTCCTCAAAATGCCACACAGCAAAAGATTACACAGCTCATAAAGCTTGATCTCGTCCTGGAAATGCTTTGTGGGGAACCTGTGGGTCTGATAAACTGCGGGTTTAGTCAGTCACTGCTATCAATGCGCGCATGCGATTTGGTGAGGAATCTGTTCTTCTCTCAGAGGTTCACAAGCCGCCGGAGAGAGCTGATGAAGTAAAAGAGATTAGGGCACCACAGTGAATATTGGGATCACTCCAGACAAATACATCAGGTTTTTTGGCCTGCCTTAGATCCCAGTTGACGATAAAACTAGCCACTAAAACTTGGAACCTCCTAGGGATGTTTAGGAATAACAGTTTGAGTCACAGCTGCCGGGAACCACCACAGGTTCTCAGGTATCCAGGGAATCATTTTCTTTGGGTTCCTTCACGGGACCAGCACAACCATCCAATGAAAAACAAATCAGAAGACTTGCTGGTAGCATAGGGTTGCCAGCCTCCAGGTGTTTAAAGAAACAAAAACGCAGGCGTAGACCATCAACAAATATACAAATTTCACAAGTTGCCAGCAGACACAAGTCTATTGAAACATAGTTAACATTACATCAATAAATAAAGTAGAATTGGTGGTCACAATTCAAAGGTAATGGTCACAATAATGGTAATAAGCAACAAGAGACTCCTCTGAATCCTTTCATGGGTCCCGTTCACACGCAGAATTTGCCACGGGAGAGCCACGAATGCCGGGCAGATTATAAGGGCGCAATCACGCAGAAACATCTGGTAAGCGTCGCGCACCCGTCGCCAACCCGGCCGAAGATGCGGAATTAAAAAGTACCTGGGAAAGTCTACTATCAAACGGTTTGCGACGGGCCGCAGATGGATGTTCTCCGTGTGATTGCTCCAGCGCGCTCGTCTCGCATCTCTGCTTCCTCGTTGAAGCACGCCGGAAACACACACCGACGGAAACAACACTAGTTTGTTGTCATCGCGTCTGATCGCATAGAGGTGGGTCAAATTGCGATGGTGCAAATAGCCTCGCCTCCCCCCCCCCACGTTACCTGGCACGTGTGACCGGAGCCATGAAATAGTGTCCAAAGGACCTCAAAGTCCACAAACAAGGCAGAGGGTGTCCCAAAGAACAAAGAAACTTCTGCAGCCATTTGAGATATGAGCTGTGCCTAGACTATTGTGGAAATCTGGTTCCATTTTTCAGCCGTGTAACTGAGGAAGAATGTTTAGAAATGTCTGGCATATCTGGGAAGGGCGTCTTTTGCCTACAGAAGTTTCTTTGTTCTTTGGGACACCCTCTGCCTTGTTTGTGGACTTTGAGGTCCTTTGGACACTATTTCAGGAAAGGATTCAGAGAAGTCTCTTGTAGCTTATTACCATTATTGTGACCATTATCTTTGAATTGTGACCACCAATTCTACTTTATTTATTGATGTAATGTTAACCATGTTTCAATAGACTTGTGTCTACTGGCAACTTGTGAAATCTGTATATTTGTTGATGGTCTACCCTTGCATTTTTGTTTCTTTATACAGTATATATGCTTGGGGTCCCTATTGTTTGGTTTAGCCTCTAGGTGTTTAGCAACAAAAGTTAGATACACAAATGAAGTGACTGCAAAAAGAAATGGAAAAAATCCCATGTATAAATAAACCTCCAAAAGTACTCAAAACACTAAACATAATCCTCACAAATTATATACATAATCAGCAATAGCAAACATACAAAACAATGGCAGTGCAAATCTTGAAATTCATAGGAATAAACTATGCAATAGGGGAAAATCAAAGTTCATGAGTCACAGAACAAAGGAGTCAATTGCAAATTCCAAATCCAAAAGTCCACTCCACACACCAATGGTACTTTAGGTGAGTAGAACCCTCCAGGGCTATTTTTGTGCAGGAACGCATAGGAATGGAGTTCCGGCTGGCTCCCAAGTTGGTCACGCCCAGCAGGAACTCATTAGCATAATAGGCCACACCCAACAGCAGGAACTCATTAGGATTGGCTACATTAGGGGTGTGTGGCCTAACATGGAAAGGAGTTCCTGCTACAAAAAAGCCCTGGGTTTTGACAACAAATAAGGTAAACAGAATAAGAAGCAAAAGGTGGGTGTGGCTGGATAACCACACTGCTCGTAACATGGGGGGGTGTCCTAATGTGCTAATGAGCTGTGTTGTCAGGGGTGTGGCCTAATATGCTAATTAGTTTCTGCTGTTGGGTGTGGCCTATTATGCTAATGAGTTCCTGCTGGGCTTTTTCTACAAAAAGAGCCCTGGAACCCTCTGTACTTGAAGACTTAAAGTTCTGTTCATATAGCAGCTCAACAAGTTTAGTTCTAGCTGACGGGGCAAACTGGTGTTGTAGCACCTTGTTTCACCAAAGCTTTATCCAAGATGGAACAGTTAACAACTTAACAAGATCCAATTACTGCATAGTAAAACATTTCATGTCACTGCGTTCTTCCAAATGGTGGCTGGAGATCTCCCAGGATCACAACTGATCTACAGGCAACAAATCCGTTCACCTGGAGAAAATGTCCACTTTAGATGGTGGACTCTGTGGCATTATACCCCATTGAAGTCCCTCCGCTCTCCAACCCATGACGTCCTCACTCCCAAAATCTCCAGGTATTTTACAACCCTGAACTGGCAACCCTATGAATAGGCTAGTAGTCAGCCATCTTGATGTGTACTGTACATTTCCCCCCTCCCCACCGTCATTCTTTAGGTTTATATCCCACCCTGACTTCAGAACAGTGTACTTAGTTCTCCCCCCAGTTATCTTCACAACAACCTTTGAGGTAGGTTATACTATACCTCGGCCCACAGACCTCCCCTGTCCCTTCCACTCAGTAAAGAGGCGGACAGATTGATAGCTGGTTGTATGAACTGGACCTCTGTTGACTGTCATGTCGAAAACCATAATGAAACAGGATTTAACCACCCATCACTCGGTTTCAGCCTCAGTCTTGGGTGTGCTTTCCAAGGGTGGCTTTGCCGGCTGTGAGAAAAACTTGAAAAATGGAAGGGTGTGCATGAAGTCAACGTTCCTTTTTAATGTTCCTGTGGTAGAATGTGAAGGGAGACATGTGTCTCTGCTTTGTGGTCCGCGTGGTTAAAAGGAATACTTATCAACGTGTGCTAGAGTTGCCGACAGGCTTGAGGGGAAAAGTTCCTGTCTCTTTCATAGAGATTGAATGTGTATAAATGGGTAGGTGACACTTTCCTTGGCATGGAGGTAAATAACATCATCTGGCACATAATATTCCCATTAAACTTCTATTAAAAGGGCAGGACATTTTTTCCTCTCTCCAGGCAGCGGGCAGTCCTAAATGCGCGTACACATTTTTGCAATGCACATAGAACATATGGTGAGTAAAATTTTAAAAAATCCAGAAGGGCAGCTTTGTTAGTCAACTGCATCCCGTACAATAAAGAGAGTTGAGGTTCCTTGAAGAGTAATGACTTTATTCTGGTACAAGAGTTTTGTGAACCCACTCTCCTTTTAACTGGAGAGGCTGGGGATCGAACCTGGGACCTTCCGTATGCAAAGCACAAGCTCTGCAATAGGCTTGCCAACCTCCAGGTGGTGTCTGGAGATCCCCCGGGATTACAACTGATCTCCTGGCTAAAGAGATCAGTTCAACTGGAGAAAATGGTGGCTTTGAAAGGTGGACTCCAGGGCATTATACCCCACGGAAGTCCCTCCCCTCCCCAAATCCCGCCCTCAGGCTCCACCCCCAACATCTCCAAGTATTCTGCAACCCAGAGCTGGCACCCTAACTCTGTGACTTATAGACTGAGTTTTTCTTTGCCTATTTTTACCTGCTTTTATACCTTTTTGAATTATTTTTGACTGTGGGTTTTGTGTATTTTTATCATGTTTTAGTGCCCATGTATGTTTTTATTCTGTCCTTCTTCCCAGGAGTTCAGGGCAACATATATGGCTCCTCCCACCTTTCATCTTCTATGTTAGACTCAAAGGCCCAAAGACCCCAGTGACCTTCATGACAAAGTGGAGGTTTCAACCCAGGCTTCCCTGAAAATAACAGAGGTCCACCAGTGGGGCCAGGACACTAGAAGCCCTCCCACTGCTGCCCTCCCAAGCACCAAGAATACAGAGCATCACTTGCCCCAGACTGAGAGTTCTTATCCATACCTTGAGGCTAATAGCCACTGATGGACCTCTGCTCCATATTCCCTCTTGAAGCCGTCCATGTTTGTAGCTGCCACCACCTCCTGTGGCAGTGCATTCCATGTGCTAATCACTCTTTGGGTGAAGAAGGACTTCCTTTTATCTGTTCTAACCTGACTGCTCAGCAATTTCATTGAGAAATTGTGGCTCATCACTGATTTTAAATAAACGGTGTTATTACATATGGCCAGGGGCCGTTTCGTAGAAAAAGAGCTAGGGGAACTCATTAGCATAACTCATTAGCATATGCCACACCCCCTGACATCAGGGGCCCGTCGGTGGACCTGCAAGGCCGGCGGGAGTGCGAGGAAGCCCCGCCAAGGCCCTCCCTGGCCCCAGGCAGGCAGGGGTGGGGAGAGGCGTGGAGGAAGCAACTTACCCTCCCTCTTCTCCTGCCTCCTCCTGGCTGAATCAGGGCCGGAAGCGGGGCGGCCGGAAGCAGGGGGCAGGGCTTCGTCGTGTGCCCCGCCCCCTGCATCTCACCCGGGGGAACTGCGATCCCCCACGATCCCCCCCCAAATCGACCTCTGCGTATGGCTCATCTTTCCTCCATGGGATTCAAGCTGACAGACACAGGATTTCCAGGAAGTCTCCTGTGTAGGCATGGATCATATTCTATCTAGCTTAGCTTTCACACAGTGGCTGCCTTAT
>NW_015172567.1:142773-156198 GCF_001447785.1 Gekko japonicus
TGGAACGAGACCTCTTCTTTGTCCAACATGTGGTCTGGCCCTGGATAAGCATCACCATTGGCTTGACTCTCGCTCCTGGCAATAAAACTGCCACTAATATGTGATAATTAATTCTGAGTTATAAAATAAACATTTTATACCTTTAAGCTGGCTTATTTTATGGTCATTGTGATCAAATGCCCAGGATGATGCGATGAATCACAATGACATTTAAAATATTGACTTCTCCTGTAACAGCATCCTGAGATAATCCACTTCTATGCCGCGCTTCAAAGCCAGAGATTCCTTGACTGACAATAACAGGAGGAAAGGGCCGTGCGAGGTAACTTGAGGCTGCCGCACACCCTTCTGTGCGAAAGGCTGAAATACTAAAAAGAGAGAATGTATTAGGATTTGTTAAGCGGCTTTACAACAAACCTGTTGCCTTTTAAGGTTACGGCTTCGGCGGTGCTATTTTGTGGTGATTGTGAACGGATTAGAAAGGGCTGCTTTGAACACCTGTAAAGTGATCTATTAAGAGCATGTGCATGTGAACCAGGTCTTTGTGACAATAACGTTGTGGGGAATTAGCCAGTGGCGTTGACTGCCTCAAGATGAGGTGCCAGACAGCAACTCTGGTGGTGGAAAGTGCCTTCAAGCTGTAGCCGACTTAGGGCAACCCCACAGGGCGGGGGGGGGGGGGCACCGCGCTGCGACTGACAGCTTTCTTGGTGCCCACCAAGTGTTTCTAGAATGTGGTGGGGCCCATGTAGGTTTCTTGCCCACCTGGGCTTCTGATGGGCCACCGAAGATCTGTTTAGATGCAGATCAAAATAACATTCTTTCAGCAGCAACTACCAAAACAGTGTCTGTTTTTCTCTCTACCGCCCCTCTTTCTCAGTGTATCTTCCAACTACCCCTCTTCTTCCCTGCATGTGGGCTTCCTCTGTGCGTGTGGGTCAATCTCTTGTGGCGGCTATTTTATGGTTCCGCCCTATGTCAGAATTCCGAAGAAGAAGATAAGAGATTGGATTTATACCCTGCCCTTCACTCCCGGAGTCTTAGAGCAGTTTACGAACTCCTTTCCCTCCCCCTCCCCACAACAGACACCCTGTGAGGTAGGTGGGGCTGAGAGAGCTCTTTCGGGGAATGTCCTTTGAAGGACAGCTCTGACAGAACTATGGCTTGCCCAAGGTCATCCAGCAGCTGCAAGTGGAGAAGTGGGGAATCAAACCCGGTTCTCCCATATTAGAGTCCACCCACTTAACCAGTACACCAAACTGCCGCCAAGCTCAGAATGGTTGGGAACCCCAGCCTCTACACAGCAACCCTGTACTTCCTCGGTGGTCTCCCATCCACGTACTAACCAGGGCCAACCCTGCTTAGCTTCCAAGGTGCAGCTCGCCTGGGCCATCCAGGTCAGGGCTATGCAGGGTTACTCTAGTCCAGTGATGGTGAACCTTTTAGAGACCGAGTGCCCAAACTGCGACCCCAAACCCACTTATTTATCGCAAAGTGCCAACACGGCAATTTAACCTGAATACTGAGGTTTTACTTTAGAAAAAACCACTCATACATTAACTTAAGATGATCCAAACAAAGTAAGGAAAGCAATCCCAAATGCTTTCATTTACTTAAAATTATTTGGCAGAGAATTCAACACTTTAATGATGGTCTGGGCCTGGCTGGGGTGATGGCACGCGTGCCCACAGAGAGGGCTCTGAGTGCCACCTCCGGCACCCGTGCCATAGGTTTGCCACCACTGCTCTAGTCTAAACCCACTGATTCAATGACCTTGAACTTGAGTAACTCTGAATAGGATTGCACCATAAAGATTGTAGCCTGTTTTGTTAATCGTCGTATCAATGATCCCTATTTTACAAAGCAGATTAGATTGACAAAAATGTCTGTTTATAAGCCACCTGCATGTGGATGTATTTGCTAACGCTGCACAGGTGGAACAAGTTTTGTGACTA
Organism: Gekko japonicus; assembly: GCF_001447785.1. Classification (NCBI taxonomy): domain Eukaryota; kingdom Metazoa; phylum Chordata; class Lepidosauria; order Squamata; family Gekkonidae; genus Gekko; species Gekko japonicus. The sequence continues at coordinate 144,729 of NW_015172567.1, forward strand.
TGTTTGGCTCATACCGTGATGCAACTCTTCTGTGTTCAGCCCTCTTTTGGAAGAGGATTGGGGTCATGTGACACTGCTGGATCAATCTGCTTCATTAGAATGCATTATGTAAAATTATCAGAATTCACAAGGCCAAGTCAAGACATGCAAATCTATTGGGAAAAAATGAATTACTGACAACGATGCAGTAAGTTTCCCTTGACTCCACCATGACTGATCTTGTGAACCCCCCCCCCCCGAAACAGCGCAATGAATTTGTAGCTCTGATCTTAGGACGCTCATGCAAGCAAGCAACACACAAAATACGTTTCTTAGTGCAAGCTTGTGATGAGAGTTTTGTGAGAAACAGCACTAGCGCATGCTGAGAGTGAAAGAAGAAGAGAAGAGATTGGATTTATACCCCGCCCTTCACTCGGAATCTCAGAGTGGCTTGCAATCTCCTTTCCCTTCGCCTCCCCGCAACAGACACCCTGTGAGGTAGGCGGGGCTGAGAGAGCTCTGACAGAAACTGCCCTTGAGAGAACAGCTCTGAGAGAGCTTGTGACTGACCCAAGGTCACATCACCAGCTGCAAGTGGAGGAGTGGGGAATCAAACCTGCCTCTCCCAGATTAGAGTCTGCGCACTTAACCACTACACCAAACTGCCATTAAGTCGCAGCCTTGTATAGTTTTCAACGCAAGAGATGTTCAGTTTTGGTTTGCCCTTAGCTGCCTCCCTGTAGCAACCCTCGACTTCCTTGCTGATCTCCTACCCAAACATTAACCAGGGCTGAACCTACTTAGCTTCCCAGATCTGATCGGGTCAGGCTAGCCAGGTATCCGAGCACCTTGAATAATCCAGACCGGGGTCATTTCCTGCAGGAGCGCACAGGAGCGGAGCTCCGGCAGTAAAGAGCCCAGGGGGCGGGCACATGCAACAAGCCCCACCCCCTGCTCCCAGCAGCCCTCAGTCAGAGCAAGAAGCAGCCAGGTAAGCTGCAGAGCCCCCCCTGGCCCCCCAGCCCAAAACAGTCCAGTGGCACCTTTAAGACCAAGTTTTATTCAGGCACCAGCTCTCCCTCCTCTGCGAGGGCAGATCTGCACGTTCCCCCCCCACCAATAGCTAGCAATCCAAAAGAGTCCAGTGGACCCTGAGCGGTGGGTGTTGCCTTCTGACACACTTCTGGTGATGTCAGGGGGCGTGGCATATGCAAATGAGTTATGCTAATGAGCTCCTGCACCTCTTTTTCTACGAAATGACCCCTGATCCAGACTATCTAGTGAATCAGAAATTAGGAGTAAAAAGTGAGTAGTTTTGGGTAGATAAGATTTGATAAGAACGGCACTGCTTGTTGTTCCTATTCAGAAAGAAACCGCGAGTGTACTTTGACCCTTTAACCCTGACCTTTACCTTTAGAGTGCTTGTCTCTGAAAGGTCAGGAAAACACTCAAACCCCATGACCTTTGAGCCAGTGACCTGAAAAATACAGGAAGGCCGATTATGGCGGAACGTTTCAGCAATGGGACCAGCTGCCTAGGATGAGGAGCTGAACCCTTAGTGGAGGTCTTCAAGCAGAAGATGGTACAGTCATCTCTCAAGATACTCAAGTCTGGATTTCCAGTACCGAGCAGGGGAGGTGGCCTAGATGACCAATAACTCTAGGTCTCCATTGTTGCTGTCAATTTGCTTCCCATTATTAATTTTGCTGTCAACCATTGCTGCTGTCAGAGCCAGTGGGGTGTAGCGGTTAAGAGCAGCAGACTCTAATCTAGAGAACCGGGTTTGATTCCCTGCTCCTCCTCTACATGAGGCCAGCTGGGTGACCACAGTCCTCTCAGAACTCTCTCAGCCCCACCTACCTCACTGGGTGTCTGTTGTGCGGAGAGGAAGGGAAGGAGATTGTAAGTCAGTTTGAGACTACTTTGGGTAGTAGAAAAGCGGGGTATAAAAACCAACTCCTCCTCCTCTTCTTCTTCTTCGCATGGACTCTAATCTGGGAGAACCGGGTTTGATTCCCGACTCCTCCACTTGCACCTGCTGGATGACCTTGAGTCAGTCATAAGTTCTTCCAGAGCTGTTCCCTCAAGGGCAGTTCTCGAGAGAGCTCTCTCAGCCCCACCTACCTTGCTGGGTGTCTGTTGTGGTAAATGGGAAAGGTGATTGTAAACCGCTCTGAGACTCCAAGTGAAGGATGGGCTATAAATCCAATCTCTCCTCCTCCTCCTTCCTATTATTAATTTTGAGAGACTTCTAAGCAATGCTCCCTCTAAGCTGTGGAGTCTTGTGAGCAAAAATTCTACCTTGTGAGCTATTGGCATTAAAGTTGTGAGCGAGTGATTTGGCTGCTGCATAAATTAGTTTGCTCTAGAGCCATCCTTCCTGAGCGAAGACAAAAATGTGCGAGCTGGAGGCTAAAAAACTGTGAGCTAGCTCACACTAACTCATCTTAGAGGGAATACTGCTTCCAAGATATAATTCTACATAAAATCCATTGCAAAGGCTAAAGTATCCGGGGATTTTTCCAGTTTAGTAAAAACGACGGTTAAGAGGGGAGAGGCAGGATTGAGATCTATGGATGGCCTGGGGGAACAGAAGTTTTTCTCCCTCTCATGTAATATTAGGGCCATTTCATAATGCTGATTGCCCTGGCCAAACAAGTCAGATCCTGGAAGGTAAGTGGGTAGGGCTGCCAACCTCCAGGTGGCACCTGGAGCTCTCTCGCTATCACAGTTGATCTCCAGATGACCAAGATCAGTTCCCCTGGAGGAAATGGCTGGTCTGGAGGGTAGACTCTATGGCCACTATGCCCTGCTGAGGTCCCTCCGCTTCCCAAGCCCCACTTTCCTCAGACTCCACTCCCAAAATCTCCAGGTATTTCCCAACCTGGAGCTGGCGACTCTATAAGCAAGGTTGGCCCTGCTTAGTCTTTGTATGGGAGACCCCCATGGAAGACCAAGGTCACTCCACAGAGGCAGGCAGTGAGAACACATCCCTTTTCGCCTTTTGCCTTTAAAACCCTGCGGGGTCTCTGTAGGTTGGTTGTGACTTAAGGGCACTTTCCACTGCCGATAATGAGATGGGCAAACGATTTGGGACAGGCAAAAGAAATAATGTGTAAATATCTTATGGAATTAATTGCTGCAACATGTAGTGATGGCCACTAAATTAGATGGCTTTTAAAGGGAATTAGATACATGACTAGACAACAGCTACACTAATGATAGTCAAATGGACCTTCCATGTTCACAGGCAATGTACCTTTAAGTACCACTTGCTGGAGGCAATAACAGTGAGGCTCTTGGGTGTACCTGCCCTGCTTCTAAGCCTTCAGGGATCATCTTACTGGCCTTTGTCATGAAACACCACGATGGACTAGAATAATTGGCCTTGGAATGGATCTAGTAGGGCTCTTAAGTTCATAGGTGCATCAATGTAGCGTTTGGAAGCTCTGCTTCTTTATTTGGACTAATCTGCACATCTGGATCTGCAGTAAATTTGTCAGCACTACAGCAGGCATGAGTTTATGTATTATGCTGGGAGAGCATAGGCGTCTCTTTGGGGGTACTTTTCCACTAATGGGAATCATCTATCTGCTTTCATGGTAGAATATGTGAGCTGTTTACCACGCAGAGATGTGCCCGGACAGATACTTCAGGGACACTGAAATGTGCTTTAGATTTCATGGAAAATATTATAAGATCCTTGAACTACCAGCTCATGTTACATTGCTCACAAGAACTAAACAGCTCTCATTTAGAAAGCGGGGAAGGGGGGGGGGGGGAGCGCCCGGTGAACCAGATCTTAAATAACCGTATTCACTACAAATTCTGCCCACGATGAAAGACAGGAAATTGAGACATTGGCACAACCCTGTACAAACATCGAAGAACATCTTCAAATATTGAAGGGCCTGCTATCTTTGAAGAGCATCTAGGTGAGGCTAATCCCAGGCCTTGACTCATTACGGAGTCATAAAACGATAATCTTGTGGAAGAATGATTTTCCTCGCACAGGAGCCCAGATCCTGCAGCGACCACATCTCAAACATAATTGAGGTAGAGAGGTGTTTCTCGGGGAAGGGGGGGCTAGCACTCAGGTAGAAAAGATGGCCTGTTTGTACCAGAGTTGACAACTTTGGGTCAGGGGATATGTGGAGATTTTGGGGGTGGAGCCTAGGGAGGGTGGGGTTTGGGGGGGAGGGGAGGGTCCTCAGCCTCCAAAGCAGCCATTTTCTCTGGGGGGGCCGGATCTTGGTCGTCTGAAGATCGGTAGTAACAGCGGGAGATCTCCAGGTTCTACAGGGAGGTTGGCAGCTGTAGTTTGTACCATGAAAAAGGCTCCCCCCCAAAAAAAACACCTTGGACCTCTGCCTTTCAGTTTTGGAGATGGGAGAGGGGAAAAGTTTCTCAAAGGGGGGGGAAAGAACACAAAGGAAGTGAAGGCCTGAAAAGCTGCTGTGTTCTCTGCAAGGGGTGTGAGCCGGTCCCAATTTTGGGGGAGGAGGGGGAGGAAAGATCTTCTCTACAAGCCCTTAATTGTTACAAATATGGGTCGACGTTACACAGCAAATTCCAGAACAGCAGCTGCTGATAAGAAATGCAGCCTTACCAGAATCCTTTGTTATCCTAGTCGCTGAAAGCAACTGGACATTTGTGCCTGAGATTCACAATGTACCCAGTGTGTGTGTGTGTGTGTGTGTGAGAGAGAGAGAGAGTAAATAATTGTTCTCTGTGTGTGGAATGGGGGGGAGGGGGAAGGGGAGGCAAAAGGCCAGGGTCCGCCCAGTTGCACACTGAGAGTCAGCACTTAGGACAGCAGTGTATGGAAGAGTGTCTATGAAGCAATCTGGGAGTTGTGCCTGTTGTGTTGGGACCTCGGCGCAGCAATGGCAGCTTCTCTGCTGAGCTTTTTTGGATTAAAAAAACCCCGATCTTCCAGATCCAGTAAAAAAAAAAAAGAATGTGTAAACAGATCTGTTTCTGAATTGATTTGGGGCCTGGCATTTCGTGTAGTGGTTAAGTGCGCGTACTCTAATCTGGGAGAACCGGGCTTGATTCCCCACTCCTCCACTTGCACCTGCTGGATGACCTTGGGTCAGTCATAAGTTCTTTCAGAGCTGTTCTCTCAAGGGCAGTTCTGGAAAGAGCTCTCTCAGCCCCACCTACCTCACAGGGTGTCTGTTGTGAGGAAGGGAAAGGAAAGGGATTGTAAATTGCTCTGAGATTTTGAGTGAAGGACTGGGTATAAATCTAATCTCCTCCTCCTCCTCCTTCATGGAGTACAAGTCTGGCAGCCTGTCTCTAACCATAAAACTGTCATGGATAATCAGGCTGCGGGTGGAGATGCCTGGAAACCGTTGCTATAGGCAGCACTGGATACAGAGACTGATCAATACTAGGGTCCACCTAACTGCTGGTTATGCATAAATTCCATACTGCCTGGACTAAAACACGTTGAGACTGAGGCAGTCATGACTAGGCCAGCCAGCCCAGCTTGCTACTGCATCAAATAGGGAAGTGCCTGGTTCACATTATAATTCACGAAAGCCACAACATTGGGCCAACCACAGAAAAGGCACAGTTTTCTTCATACTAGGGGGGACTTCCCAGTTACGCAGAAAAATATGGCTTTGTGAATTAACCAAAGAAAAAAAAGAAACTGGATCGATGAGGACTGAACATGCTTCAGGAGCATGGAGCTTTGAGAACGGGTGAGGGGGTCAGTAAAACGGGGCTTGAGGGCAGTGTTCCCTCTAAGCTGAGTTGGTGTGAGCTAGCTCACAGTTTTTTAGCCTCCAGCTCACATATTTTTGTCTTAGCTCAGGAAGGAGGGCTCCAGAGCAAACTAATTTATGCAGGAGCCAAATCGCTCACTCACAACTTTAATGCCGGTAGCTCACAAAGTAGAATTCTTTTGCTCACAAGACTCCACACCTTAGAGGGAGCATTGCTTGAGGGGGGAGGTTTGGGGTGGGCGGGTAGGTGGGATGGAGTTTTCCCTTCCTGGAAATTCTCTCAAATTGTCCCTGTGGTCCTGCAAGTAAAAGATTCGGCACTTTCCACTCAGGCAACCACGTACCTCAGATACTGTAGGTAACCATCAACTAGGCCGCAGATCATCCTACGACCAGCAGGGTACCATGATGGGAAATGGGGGTGTAAAGGTGTGGTTCCTATATTATTATTGCTGTTATTATGAACCCACATTTTATATACTTTATAAGTTTTAAAGCCCGCTTTAGTCTAACCCAGTAGCCCTCTACTTTGACACAGCTGATCTGGCCACCTGGACCTGCACTACAGTAACATTAGGGGTCAGGTCTCACAGACATTTAGTGCGGGCTTCGCTGCTGATCCCTCACGCATTAAAGTTTCCTGTTCATATTGACAAACCCGCCTCCCGCACCGAAGCGGGCTGAGTCCCGCGGTTTCCGCTCTTTTTATCCGCGTTTTCTGACACCTGTTGGAACAGGTGTTTTTCCGATATCTCGCGCTTTGTATCCATGGTTTTGGTATCTGGACAGCAATCCGCCGTGACCGCGCTACCCTCCCCCCTTTTTTGTGTTTCCGGTTTAAGTTATGCGCATGTGCAAACAGGCACTAGCTTTTATTTTGGTCTTTTTAGTTTGTATGTACGCCCAAGCGCATGTTTAACCCCGTTTTCGTTCTCGTTTCCCTCTACGTCTTTGATCACGTGTATTGACAGTTTGGTAACGCCGATGTTGCTTGTTCAAGCCGTAATTCGCCCATGCGCATGGGAAGACAAGCGCATGCGCAGGTTTTTTTTTTTTAAAAAAAAAACCGCACCGCCGTGGGGGCGGCACGCTGTGTGATCAGTACTTCGCGCGAGTGAAGCGGAGGACCGTCTGACCACCTTTAAGCGATATAAAATGTCGCGGATAGAAGAACTGCGGGAAAACTAGCGCGGTAAGAGCCTACGGTTGACAGGTCCCTTCTGGCCACCAGTGGGGGATGGGGGGGTAGGGTTGCCAGATCCTGGTTGGGAAACTCCTGGAGATTTGGGAGCACAGCCTGGGAAGGACAGGGACCTCAGTGAGATACAATGCCATAGAGCCCACCCTCCGAAGCTGTCATTCTGGGGGATCCCCAGGTCCCACCTGGAGGCTGGAATCCCTAGGTAACATTGAGACGACCGTAATGCAGTCTGCAAAGGTTCCGCCCCTCAAAGTCAGTCTGGGGACTCCAGTTGGTGCAGAATGCTGCAGCTCATGTATAACGAGGAGCCTGGTGGAGAATGCATATTACTTCCATTCTGCAATCACTCTGTTGGCTGCCCCTGAGTTACTGCGCTCAGTTTAAGGTAGTGGCCATCACGTACAAAGCCCCTCACAGCCTTGGCCCTTCATATCTTCAAGACCACCTCTCCCCCTGCTATGCTCCACCTGCAGGTAGGCAACCCTATTAATCTATAAAGTGCCATTTTGGGGGGCAGGGCAGCGGTGGACTCCCAGAAATTACCCCATTCCCTGATGGTGAGAGCTCGTTTGGTGTAGTGCTTAAGAACGCGGACTCTAATCTTGGAGAACTGGGTTTGATTCCCCACTCTTCAACATGCAGCTGCTGGTGCAACCTTGGGTCAGTCACAAGTTCTTTCAGAGCTGTTGTCTCGAGAGGAGTCCTTGAAAGAGCTCTCTCAGCCCCACCTACCTCACAGGGTGTCTGTTGTGGGGAGGGGAGGGGAAAGGAGTTTGTAAGCCGCTCTGAGACACCTTTGGGTAGTGAAGGGCAGGGTATAAATCCAATCTCCTCCTCCTCCTCCTCTTCTTCTAGCAGTGGGTGGAATGAGGTGTGTGCATGGTGTTGCACCAGAGTAGTGTCACTTCCAACACAAAACTGGAAGTGAAGTCCTTGTTTTAGGATTGGCTCCAAACTCATGTGCTTTTTTGGGGGGGGGGGGAATCCTAGAGCACCATTCTGATGTAATTACATCACTTTGGGTGCAACACTAGCTACCACAGCTGCATCCGGCAACTCTAAAGCCATGAGACCTTGTGGTGCTTCACAAGGCAGTATCAATAAAGCCCATCCACCCCACAGAATGGAGGGATTCTTGCTGCAGGCAGATAGCTGATGTTTTAAAGATATCGCATTGAGATCATATGTACCCTAGAGGGCAGGGCATTATGGAGGTGGCCAGGACGGGTAACCTTGAGGTCGGCTTTTTAAAAACGCGTTTGTATTTCCTGCTTGAGCAAGAAGGGTTCTGCTAGCAAAGGATAAAGCCAAACAAACAAACAAAAAGAGGCTTTGAAAGACCTGGTGGCACTCAGGGAGTTTGTCATTAACATCACAGCAAGTACTATCAAATATTGACTCTTGCACAATCACTTTCCACGGGTCAGTTGGCGTGAAAATGCCACTGCGCAGATCCAGGTGGGGTGACTGCATTTCCCCAGCTATCACATAGTGCAATTTACATCTGAGGGGGTATTCATTCACCCTATCACTAAAGGGATATGTGGGTGGGAAACTGATTATGTGTGTGGGGGAAATCATATCTACCAACTCCTAATCTATACAGGTCAAGAGGATTTTTTTTTTTGGCCATCAAGTCACAGCTCTTCAGATACATTGAAATGGAAGTTACCGGTCCATACAGCCATGTGTCTGTTAGTCTGTTAAACATCTCCATTATGTTGTATGCAAATTTGCTACTCACCCTCTGCCTATATGTATGGACTGGTAACTTCCATTTCAGTGCATCTGAAGAAGTGTGCATCATGCACACAAAAGCTTATACCTGGAATAAAAGTCTGATGGTCCTAAACACACCACTGGACTTGAGCTTCATTCTGGTTTATAGTGAGTCAGATTCTAGGTCTATGAAGGTCCATATTGTCCACTCTTACCAATAGTGACTCTCCAAGGTTTGAAGAAGTTCTCATAGGCCCCAGTCACACGGGTCGGATATTGCAGGGGGGGGGGAGGCGTGGCTGTTTGCCCTGGAGCGAACTACCGCGCGGCAGCCGGATCAAACATCCCACCCGACGTCCCGTGGTTGGGGGGGAGGTGCCGATCATACCTCACTCCTGTGGCGCGGCAAAGAAGCGGCGGCACGGGGGTTGTGTTGTTTTTTTAACCCAAGTGTTTGCATGCACCGTTGGTCAGACTTGACCAAAAAATCCACTTTTCGTGACGGGACATGGGCAGGCGCCGGATGCCACGAGCTAACACCGGAAACGTGATCTGACGCCCGCCCTTGCCCTGCGGTTTCCGGAAACTAGTACCTTGGAGGTACTAGTGTTTTACAGCGCATCTTCGGAGTGAAGCCTCGGGTGAGCCACGGGAGCTCTACGCTTCCCAGATGTGGCGGTGAGATCGTGCCCGGAAAATCCGCCTATCTTCCGTCTCTCTAGTGTGCCTAATGCTCCGTGTGACCAGGGCCATAGTCTGCTACCTGGTCTTTTTAAACGGGGTTGGGCGGGGACTCAGTTTGGGATCGTTGTCATGCAAAACAGATGATCTATCCCCAAGCCACAGTCCCTTTGCGCATATTTTGTTCACTTACACTGTGCTGACTATGACTGTACTCCTAAGAACACTTTCCAGGGACTGAGCGCCATGAATACAATGAGGCTGCGTTCTGAGTAGGCCTGCTTTACATTGCTCCCTTTGTGTCTGTCTCTCCATGCGGATGCATTGGTTTGTAGAAGGCCAATGCCTCCACGAAATCTTGCCTGGGCCATAAGCTCTGGGGATAGCACGGGGAGGGGATTTGAATTGGGCCAAAGCATTGGAAACCAACAATGGCGGCTCAACACTTCTAGGGTTCTCAAGCTCCAGGCAAGGCCTGGATAGGGTTGCCATCCCCCCAATGGGGGTGGGGTTTCCCTTGATTTTGGGGGGCCCAATCCAAAAAGCCCCACCTCCAAAGACCCCTGTCCCACCTGACGTGGCTGGAGGTGAGATCACCGCATTGGGCGTGTCGTGCGGGGGACACTCTAGCATTTGGCCAAAACCTCTATGGTGACCATAGAGTTCCCCCCCATGCTAGAGTGTCCCACACGGTGTGCCTAGTGGGATGACATCACCGCCAGGCCAGCAGACTCCTGGGGGAGGACTAAAGACCCCCGCTGGCAGCCAGGCAGGACCTGGTAACCCTAGGCCTGGAGATCTCCCATGATTACAACCGATATTCAGACCAGAAATCAGTTCTCCTGGAGAAAATGGCAGCTTGGGAGGATCGACTCTATGGCATGGCATGCCTGCTGAGCTCCCTCCAGTTTCCTCCACCCCCCCACCCCGTCTCCAGGATTTCCCCCATCTGGAGTTGGCAGCCCTCAATACTCCTGTAACTGTGCTTCCTTTGAGGTGTCTTTTTTGTGTGAATGAAATGATTGACAGCACTTTGATGAGCCTGTGGGAATCTCTCTTCCCTTGAAAAAGGAAAGAAAACAGCGTTGCTCCCCATTCCAATTTTGATTTTGTGCAGTAAGGAGGGAGGGTACGGTATACTAACCTTCCCCTTCCTTCTTCTGTTGGATTGCTTTCTTGGTGTGTGTGTGGGGGGGGGGGGAAGAGGGTGTTCTCTGTTATTACTGACCTGGCCTCTAATGTATCTTTCCCTCTGTGGGCCTTCTCTATTCGGTTCCTGGTTTGCACATTTAATCCCGAACATACAGGACACCGAATGATATCTCGATCTGTTTAATGCAATTTCCGGGCGGTGTTGTGGAGTGTGTCTGTGCGGGGGAAGGGTATTCCTTAAGACATGGACTTCCCCTCCCCCACCCAGCACTCCCTCTCTCTCCCCCCTCCCTTCTCTGTCGGTGTGCTGACGGCTTGTCTGTTTCCACGAAAACTTAAAGCAGAAGAGAATATTTTTATTACAGGGCCTTGGGCCTGCGTTTGCCAAAGACGCTCCCCTCCCTCTTTTAATGCACCACATATTGCATCTTGCACCTTACAGATCTAACCTTACTGCTGCAGATTGGGGGGGGGGTGTTTTCTCTTCACACACCCCCTCCCGTTGTGGTATATTTCACTTTGAACAGCCTGCGCCAAGAAATGCCTCCTTCCCTTTCCTGGAGGGGTGCTCGCAGCTACCGTGGTTTAGATTCTGTGGTGTTACCTTTAACCCCTCCCCCAACACCTCCTGTCCCTTCTTACATTAGACCCCAACCCACTGACACGTCCTCCTACGTAGGTTTGTTTTTGCCGGGGGCTCCTCATAATATAGATTCCTCTTCTCAGTTCTCTGAGTTGTTGGCAAGGTATTTGGAGACCCCGTGGGGGTTGTCATTGGGGTTCATTTCCTGTCTCCCCCCTTCCAAGCTCTGATCCTTTTTGCAAGCCCCCCCCCCACTACTGATCCCTGAGCCTGCCCCCCCCTGGTTTCCAAGTGTGTGTGTGTATGGGGGGGGGAGTTTCCACGTTTCCGGCTTCCCTGCCCCACCGTTTCTTTCTATGTAGGCGGCGTGGCGAGGCTTCTTTCCGCCCTTTCCAAGAGCCGTGTCGATTTCAGAAGCCA
>NW_015172567.1:156972-157331 GCF_001447785.1 Gekko japonicus
TGGTGATTTTTGGTTGTTTTTTTTTGCTCCCCCATCCCCAAAGCGTCGTCTGGTTTGCTGCACCCGCGATTGCAAATAAATATATACACCTCATAAGAGGAAGGAAGACGAAAGGTGCCTTTCTGTTGTTATTATTATTTTTTCTTCTTCCTTTCCCCTCCTCTCTTTTGCCTCCATTGCAAAAAATACAAAATAAAAATAAGAGAGAGCGGGGGAGGGGTTGAGAACGAGACTGCTTAGCCATTGCAAAGGTAAGGAACGAAAAGAGTCTCTTTTTGTGTGTGTGTGTGTGTCTCTCTGTGCGTGGATCGAAATAGATATGTTTGCAAGTGGAATGTCTTTTTAGGCGTGCATGATGC